>NC_051177.1:154713713-154761543 GCF_013339695.2 Rhipicephalus sanguineus | reverse complement strand
GGACACCTTGTTCCGTTGTTCCACGTATTTCATTTTTTCTTGCGCACGTGTTCTCCTAAAGAAGAACTTCTCACCGCTTCGAGAATACCTTCTCGTGGTACCCTCGACATTGCGGCCAGGTCCTCCAGGACTGCACGTACGACCCTGACCGCCTGCACTTTCCCGTCCGACAGCAGTCAGGTCATACCGTGGCCGGCCGCCGACCTCACCGGACTGCTTCGCCTGTCAGCGACGCAAGACACTGCCCACTAGGACAGCCGTACTTCTGCAGCCTATCGAGCCACCTCGACGGCCATTCCAGCCAATCGGGATGGACTACTGGGTCCGTTCCCGACGTCCAATACCGGAAAGAAATGGATCGTCGTAGCTACAGACTACCTCACCCGCTACGCCGAGACGAGGGCCCTGCCTAGAGGCAGTGCCGCCGAGGTAGCGAGTTCTTCGTTGAAACATCGTCCTGCGTCATGGCGCCCCAGAAGTTCTCATCACCGACAGAGGTACGGCGTTTTCTGCTGACCTACCGGCAATACTGAGAAACAGCCAAACAAGCCACCGCGGACCACAGCGTACCACCCACGGACAAATGGCCTGACCGAGCGGCTAAACAAGACCATCGCCGACATGTTGGCCATGTAGTCGACGTCGAACACAAGACGTGGGATGCCATCCTTCCGTATGTGACCTTCGCGTACAACACGGCCGTCCAAGAAACGACGCAGATGACTCCGTACAAGTTGGTCTACGGAAGGAGCCCGGCGACGACGCTCGACGCCATGCTACCCAACGTCACCGACGAAGAAAACCTCGATGCCGTCGCTTACTTACAACTGTCCGAGAAGCTCGACAGCTCGCCGCCTGCGCATCAAGACCCAGCAGCACACCGACAGCCGTCGCTACAATCTTCGACGACGCTTCGCGGAATACCAGCCCGCGACCGTGTTTGGGTCTGGACGCCGATACGCCGACGTGGGGCTTAGCGAAAACTCCTTCGGCGATACTTCGGCCATACAAGTTCTTCGACGCCTCGCGCTCTTGACTACGATGTGATCCCGGACGGCATTACGAACTCCCAGCGACGCCGCGCACGACCTGAAGTCGTCCATGTCGTGCGCCTTAAGCCGTTTTTGCGCGTTAGCGAACCTGGGGACTCTATTTTTCTTCCTTTGTTATTGTAATTTATTTTTGTATGCACTTGTTTTTTTTCTCTCTTCTATGTTCTTTCACAAGCATCGGACGATGCTTTTTCAGAGTGGGCAATGCCACGCCCACTCTTGTCTTGTTTTGATGTATTCGGGTTTGACGGCAGGGACGTTTATCACGCTCGACGCTGTCCGCGAAGCTTCACGTCTATAGTAGATCGTTCTGTTAAGATTGCGCCCCGCACGCGAACGTTCCAGCTTTGTCTAGAGATAACGCCGCCACCAGCGATATTGCTGGAAAGTTCGATACCGCCTGTATAAAAGGCGACGCGATTGACCGCTTGTCAGTTGATCGACGGACGACGCCCTGTTCGCCGCTATATTTGTACAGCGTGTATTGCTGTAGTTCTAGTTGTCATTTTCCGGCCACAAGTTCGGCCAAATAAACAGTTTCATCCTGCAAACGCCGACTGCCGTCTTCATCGGCCGTCACGACCACGTGACAATATCACCTTGATCAGGAGAACATAAGAGTTCAGGTGGCGCAAGTAACGCAAGAAAATAAAGAGGTGTGTGACAAGAATGTAGAGCTTGTTCGCTTTTTTATTTGTTTACTCCACGTGTAAAGACAATCTGTTACGCGTTAAGTTGAAAATTCGTGAAAGACATTCCACCACCAAGCGGCGATACGACGTCATCGGCAGACCAACTATGCGCTTGTTGAAACCGGGCCGCTCTCATGCGTGTTTCGGTGGCATCCGTTTTGCTTATTTACTCCGAAAAGTCGTTGTGTATGAGCGATATTTTGTGTGACAGCGGCGCTTTTCAGCACGGCAATACGGTTGTGGACTGCTGCCGATGACGACAGCAAGGTCAGACCCTCACTTTTGTGTCCCTCGATGTACTGCGTAGTAAGGTTGTTACCGCGCTAGTGCGCAGTTAGGCTTAGGGTACGTTGGATGAGTAACTGCGCCATAGTTAGGAATCGGGAGCTTCCACGTAAACTTATGAAAGGTCGCATTTCTTTTGGCACTCGCGCTATCAGATGACGATGATTCGGTGTAAACAAATGGACTAGCATGCTGGAAAACGCAAGGAGCGTTTGAAGCGATCGACCGATAACACACGTTGCTCACGTTTTTAAAACGCCTGGCGCAAGATAACTTGCAGAATCGCGAAAGATAAGTATCGCGTGCCTCGAAAATTCCTCCTTCGGCACAATGAAAAAAGGTTTCGCCCCGCGCATTATTTAGAGCTCTTGGAAAACGTTTCATCTGTGATAACGCCCGGTTGGGTCTGTATAGTACGTGGCCTTCTATCGCGGATGCCGGATAGGCGTGCTCGTGGGTTTGAAGGCGCGTATAATAGGTTGTTTAATGTAACGTTTTATATTATTGAGAGCATAGAGCACTGCTCACAATGCGATGCATGTTCGAAACGGGCGGGCGCAAGAACAAGGGACAAAGGGAAAGAGTTCCTTTGTGCCTTGTTTTTGCGCCGCCCGCTTCGAACATGCATAACCAATTCCAACTTGCCCAGGCATCAATTCTTCACAATGCGATGTTGCGATGTTCGTAAAAGGAATTGCGATTGTTTCTAATCCACGCGTTAACCGGTTGTGCCCTTTCGCGTCTCCTCGTAGTTTTCCCATTTCGATTTTTTGTTCAGCTGATGCAGACCAGTGGAGCTTCGCGAGGCAACAACCGCACTCACTTTGGTGTGGCTACAACGCAAGAGGGCAGGTTGCATTGAATAAATATTCACTGTGTGGTTTCTTTCTCGCTTTTTTTTTACCGTGGCAAATCAAACATCACAAGGCGTCTTCCGTCTATTTTCGGAATTGCGCGTTGCCTGGAGGCAGCTGCAATGACGGCTTGTGATAATTATTGCATCTCGTGTATTCTCATGATAAAAAAATTCTCATATTGGGCCATTCATAAATGTACCCAGAGACCGGCAGTAGCGATAAAAAAACAAGACAAGAAATAATGAAGGACGTAGGAAAACTGCGCGCGCAAAGACCCAAAACCGAAACAGGCGAACTATCATAAGCTCATAAGCAACCACTTGTGCGTGTCAATGCGTTTCACGAAAGGGTAGTTCTTTTTCGAAATCCCTTGCTCTCTATTCGGCCGCATGGCTTAATGGCAGTGTCCATTCTACCCAATTTCCCTTCCTCTATGGGCGCGCTTGTTCTTCACTGCGCTTTCGGGCGAGAGACTCCTCTCCGGCCACACATGCTAACGGCTCGCCATAGCACTCTTTGGACGCATCATCGACTCCGTCGTTTTTCGGTGGCGGTTCCGCCCCTTAGGCGCCCCACTCGATAGCTTGAATATTGAAAACACCAGTCATTACCAGTTGAAATGAATAAAAGGAAAAGTTTATAATCTCTGATCGGCAGCAAAACTGATTCCCATATACAAGTAATTCACATGTGACACGGCAGGCTTACGTCTCAGTGCCACCGGAACAATAAAATTTAGTAAACTAAGCTAAGCTGAGGTCGAACGAGGCGTAAGGTTAAGATAGTTCACGAAAATTGTTCACGAAAAGCCGCCTTAGTATGTTTGCGTCTTAGTATGCTTGTGCAGCAGTCATTTCCTCGTCAGGAACTTTCTATTCTCATCGTAACTGTGTGTTCACAATTTGTTCCATTACATGGATTACTGTTGCAGTGTCCGTTCTGCGCAGGCTTCCCGGAAGCATCCCTGTCCACTGTAGGATATGTCGTGAAAAGGTGGCTCATTGGCGCGAGCGACAGAGACGGCGGTCGTAACAGAGGCGACAGAAACGGAACACATCAATGTAGAGTCACCTCGCCACCACGCATGACACCTAACAACGGCAAATGAGCGTTGGCCCTGCTTTTGTCATCGTTGGCAAGTGCTCAGGACGCTTGCGGCCCGGGGTAGGCACTGCCAAGTCTACGACATCGGCTCGTCGCCGTTGGCCGACCAGCTGCCGATGGTCGGCAAACATCCCGGCCATTTGCATAAAATGACATCGGCCCTACCGAACTTGCCGATGTCGGGCCGGTCATATTTTGAACGGGCCACGGACGTCGGGCCTACCATTTGCGAGCCCGTTTTGTCTCTTGGGATATTTATAGCCTTTAGGAGATGTGTTAGTTGTGCAAGGCAATTTTAATCACATTGATATAAGTTAGTTGAACCTGTTGAACCACCTTGTTGAATCACCTCGCTTCTTCCCTCTCATTATTTTGTTTTGAATTATGCTGCCATAGTGTTTATGCTCTGTGCACAGTATGTTCGCTGTTGACACCATTTTTTACTAGGTAAAAATGCTGGTATTGTGTCCAGGTCTTCTTTTGTCCTCATTACAAGTACGCTGTTAATGTTTGCCTTGAATCAAGACGAAGTCACCTAATAATCAGTGCTAAAGAGAGCAGCTGTGGTTCATCAAGAATCTAGTGTCCATCGTGTTTAAATACAAAGTGAACCTCCCTAACATTCACACCCATTTACACTATAATGCTAACTTGACTTACATCGAAAATCAACCCGAATGGTGGTACACAGGACGAGAGTAACATTTCTAGTGTTGTTTCGCATTTCTTTACCTCGGTGTATTTTTCGACCTGTGTAATTTAAGTGAAAAGTTCACGAGGAACTACTTAGAAACCTCACAATTTGCATTTAATTCATGTTTTCGTAAATGGTTTGCAATAAGTATAGTAAAGTCTGAGCCCTTGGCGACAAGTTCATTTTATGGACACAGAAGGTTTAATGAACTTCTTTTTGTATCATTATCAGGAAGACATTTCTGGCACAGCAGCAAGAGTTGCTCGCCCACTGCTTGTGTACGAGACAATGTATTGTGTGAACAATTAAGTGTACCTCCCTGTACACTATCTTGAACATTTGTTATATCTTACAGCATTTGGGCAAATACTGAGATTGATGCGGAGTGCTATGCATGACACTGCCTGCAACGGTCCTGCAACCTTTCCAGTAGCATGCACATTTCAAAATTTCGCATTGTTCAAAATGGAACTTAGTGGGAATGGCTTTATTCATCAAACTTTCTCCTAAAATGGACAGTTTGTGGTTAGATTTGGTGCACGTTAAAGAACCCCAGGTGGTCACAATCTCTGGAGCCCTCAACTACGGCGTCCCTCATAATCATATCGTGGGTTTTGGGACGTTCAAGCCCAGGTATTATTGAAATGGACAGTTGTGCGAGTTGATGTGTACATTTAAAGAAAGTGCGGGAAAAAGCCCCACGGCACAGAGATATGAGCATGAAAGGCGCAGGGTGATGCGCTACTAGCTACTGAAGTATTATGCAAACAACAGAAGTATATATACACACAGTATGGGACAACTAAAATTTCAAAAAATCACGCAGTCGCAGAAAGAGTAAAGACATGTGTAGAAAAGCCAAGCATGTGTTAAACTTCAGTTGCTAGTACCGTATCGTGCTGTCCCTCTCATTTCTATGTGTGTAGTGGGGTTTTTCCCCGCTTTCTTTAACTATGAACTTAAGTCGTGACTGCTTTACAGCCTCTGTACGAGCGTAGTCAAATATTTTTCAACCTCATGGCATATGAAGTCCTAGGATGCAATGTGCCTAGCCATCAGCTACTATTTATAGCAGCGCTTGTGTGTGTCGTTTCTTTCTTTGTGGTGCGTATTTGCGTTTGCGCAGTAAATTTACTTCTAGTACTATTTATAGGAATTTTTTTAATTTTAAGCATGTAATTGCCTATTGTCAAGTTATTGCTGGGCTTAAGTTTAAATGTGGTATTTTCCATAAGCCATTAAGTAAGGAATTGAAGATGAACTGTAAGTGGCAGATGGCACTAGCTGGCATGGATGTTTTGTAAATATAGATGTACCAATTATGCATAATAGAAGTATTGGTAGATTGTAGACACGTGCTAACGCCGACAAGTTTCCAAGCATAATTCCGGAAACGTACGTTAGTTTTTATATATCTGTGAGCAAATATGTGCAGCAATACATGAAGGCAGCGTTGCCATTTTCTGGACATTGCTGAATGCTTTTATAAACCACGGCAAGTCGGTCTACAATCAATTTTAGACTTTTCTGCACGAAACTCCACTGTATGATTATGTGCGGCATGTTTTCATGCCACAGTGCAAACTAATGCAATAAAAAACTAGAACATGCCTATCTGCATGGTTGCATATTTCTCAAAAGTAAAGCTAGCCTTATTGTACATATTTAGTTGCCTTCATGTGTAGGCTGACACCAAGTTCCTTGTGCATCCCATTTCTTTTAAATGTGCTTAGATACTGGCACTGTGAAGTGCACATGTCAGTAGGCATTATGAGGAGGTTTTATACCCTACTTTTCTGTTGTTTTACTGCTGTGAATTATATATAGTGCTTGGGCTGTTCTGTATATGTTATTCCATGTGTAGAGTATTGGGTGGAGGTTCTCTGCACAAAGATGGAAATATACGTATGATTACACTGACATCACAACTGCTACTCTTCTGATTCTAATAAACCAGTGCAAACACTGCTCCTTGTATCAATTGAGGTATGACTATTTGTCGTGCATGCAAATGGAAGAAATGAACTTCTGCATGCAATACAAATTGGTGAAACACTGCTTGCTCAATTTAACGGCCTGTGTTTTATTACCAAACAAGTAGAACAGATGATTTACACATAGAACACATTGTGGAAGAGAAATAGGTGACAGCCAGTAGGGCAACAAGTCATCGCTGTGTTCTAATGTAGGTTGGGTGATATTTCATTATTGGTAGCCTAATTGAAGGTGCCTGCTGTTTAAGTGGACTTCAACATAATGTGCAGGTGAACGAGGGAGTGCACATGTGAACGAGTTTTTACAGTTTTGTACCTATTTGCTGTAGTCCGCGTGTTTCTGTGTTATGTATGTGAAATTCCGGATTGCGAGCAAGCCAACCTGTATACTGCTGTGAATATAGTATTCTAGTAATTGAAACGAGCCATTATTTTGTGAAGAACAGATGTTTGATCGAGGAGGACTGTAATCCATATGTTTTGAAAATTCGTACCGCATCGTCTGTGCAAGGGGAGGGCCAAGTACACATAGACGTTTACAAGGCAGAAGTACAAGTGCATTAATTTTTTTTATTTTGTGGGAGACATGTCACCGGTTAATTTATGGATGTTGTGCTGGACCAACGTTACTAGATTAGCTTGACATCGGGGCACGCTTTTGGCATTCACTTTAACGCGGTGGTGTGATGCTTAATAACAACGATCAATTATTAATGTGAGCACAATATTCACAACATGCTTCCTTCATTCTCTTCACCTCTATGTAATCATCATCACTGTGAGCGTCATCTTCGTTCTGAGCGTTGGTCAGGCGGCTCCGCTGAATAAAAGGCGTCGAGACCACGACTGTGCTGCGGTCTTTCAGAGTGGTGGAGGCTGCTTTCGATCCCCAAGTCCTCTACGGTGTCGAGTGCCCCTGGAGCTTCGTTCGGGTCGCCGTTTGCTCCGCCTATCCGCTGTCATGGCCCAAGACACGCTGCCCGGTCCATCCGGCATCCCCGCCCAGCCACCCGCCCCCGCATATACCGTCACCGCCCGGCAGCGGGACCCACCTATCTTCCCCGGTCTCCCACGCGACGATGTCGAAGTATGGCTGAAGTAGTACGACATGACAAGTGTGTATAACAACTGGGACAATCCTCAAAAACTTCGCCACGTCGCATTCTATCTGTCCGACGTAGCGAAAACGTGGTTTTTTAACCACGAGGACATCTTCGCTGATTGGGCTACCTTCGCTCAACAAATCCGGAGAATTTTTGGGACACCCACATTCATTCTGAAGTCTCGAAGAGAAAGCTCGACGGCCGCGTCCAACACCCAGGGGAGACGTACACTTCGTACATCGAAGACGTCCTTGCCCTTTGCCGCCGCGTGGACTCGACTGTGACGGAGGCTGATCGTGTTCGACACATCCTCAAAGGGATAGGCCAAGTCGCGTTCAACGCTCTGGCCGTCAAAAACCCCAACACCGTCGAGGATGTCATCACGACTTTCCAGCATCTTGACGAACTACAAGCCATCCGTTTGCACCCAGACGCCTGTGACAACCGGTTCTCACGGTTGCTTCAGATATCATTGACCACGGTGGTGTTCTAGTCGCTCCATCAGCCCGTTGTCACTCCCAGGGCATTGCACTAGCGTCGAGTCTTCTTCGCTTCACCTCGCTGTACTCAACGTCACAAATGAGCCGATTCTGCTTCCTAAAGGCTATGTTGTCGTTTGCGGCGTGGACACGCAACCTCTCTCTGTGGTGGCTACGAATACTGATGCGGCGCAACCACGCCCACTTACAGGTACTAGTCCTGATACAGCTCTCGCCAAAGCAATCAGCACGGATCTAACTCCGCCACAAGCAGATGAACTACTAGCGCTGTTGTCGAAGCATAAATCTTCCTTCGACATACATTCCCCTATTCTAGGACAGACTTCGGTGACAGCTCATCGCATACACACTGATGGAACTTCAATTGTCCGCCGCCGACCATACCGTGTATCTACTAGCGAACGCGAGATCATCGACAGGCACGTTACCGATATGCTCAAGCAAATTATCATCCGCCCCTCCGCAAGCCCTTGGTCCTCACCTGTCGTTCTCGTGCGCAAGAAAGACGGCTCGGTGCGATTCTGCGTTGATTACCGTGCCTTGAACAAAATAACCAGAAAAGACGTATATCCCTTGCCTCGCATTGATGATGCCTTAGATTCGTTGCAAGGAGCGGAATATTTTTCAAGCCTTGACCTGCGCTCCGGTTACTGGCAAATTCCCATGCACGAGGACGATAAGGAGAAAACTGCCTTTGCCACACCTGACGGGCTTTACGAATTTAACGTCATGCCTTTTGGGCTCTGCAATGCGCCAGCAACCTTTGAACGAATGATGGACACTGTACTGCGGGGCCTTAAGTGGAAGAGATGCTTATGTTACCTTGACGACGTGGTCATATTTTCTTCAACATTCGAACAACACTTGCAGCGCTTAGACGAAGTTGTGACGTGTTTTGCAGCTGCTGGTCTCCAGCTGAATACCAAAAAGTGCCACTTTGCAAGCAAAACCAATAAAGTACTAGGACATCTCGTCAGCAAAGACGAAATTCGGCCTGACCCCGATAAGATTACCGCCGTTCTTCGCTTCCCCACGCCTCACCGTTCCAAAGAGCTCCGCAGCTTTCTTGGCCTCGCCTCTTACTTCCGGCGCTTCATACGCGACTTCGCCACCATTGCCGCGCCGCTTCACCGACTCCTTTCCTCGGGAACTTCATACGTATGGTCGGACGAGTGCCAAATGGCTTTTGACACGTTGAAATGTGCCCTCACGTCTGAGCCAGTGCTTTGTCATTTCGATGACACCGCGCCCACTCTCCTCCAACTGATGCCAGCGGTCATGGTGTCGGCGCTGTTCTTTTGCAACGACACGAGAGTTCGAGAGAACGTGTGATCGCATACGCAAGTCGGACCCTGACATCTGCCGAGAAAAACTACACGATCACTGAGCAGGAGTGTCTCGCCGTTGTTTGGGCCATTCAGAAATTTCGACCTTATCTCTACGGCCGCCACTTTACCGTTGTGACAGACCACCACGCTCTGTGCTGGCTGTCGACGTTAAAGAATTTGTCTGGACGCCTCGGTCGCTGGATACTTCGTGTTCAAGAATATGAATTTGACGTCACGTACAAATCCGGCAAGAAACATAACGATGCAGATGCCCTCAGCCGTTGTCCGTTACCTCCATCGTCAGACATAACCGGCTTGTCGCCATCCGTGAGCGACCCCGTCAACGAGTCTTCGGCAGTTCTTTCACTCGCCGCTCTCAATGTGCTTCCTTCGTTCCGCAACGAGACGTTTGCGTCTCACCAACGCAGCGACGCTTACTGCCACTCCATCATGCAACGCCTTCACGGCTCTTCGCGTCCTCCTAACGCTCGCGCCCGTCGCCAGTTGCAGAACTTCAAGATTGAGAACTCAATCCTATACCGCTATATCTTCCACCCCGATGAACAGCGTTGGGTTCCCGTCGCTCCTCGCTCACTCAGAGCACAGATATTGTCAGCATTTCACGACGACCCCAAGGCTGGTCATCTCGGCTTTCACAAGACCTATGAACGCATCCGCAGTCGCTTTGCTTGGCCTGGACTCTCCACCTGCGTAGCGCGATACGTTGCTTCATGCTCGCTCTTCCAGCGCCGCAAACGACCCACTTCATCTCCCGCGGGACCCCTACAACCTCTTCCATGTCCTGACGCTCCATTCGAGGTCATTGGGATTGATCTCTACGGACCACTGCCAGTATCAGCAAGCGGTAAGCGATGGATTGTCACTGCAGTAGACCACTTGACAAGGTACGCCGAAACAGCTGCACTCCCTTCCGGATCAGCAGAGGACATTGCCACCTTCTTCTTGGAAGCTATATTTTTGCGACATGGCGCGCCGCGTGTGCTTTTGAGTGACCGCGGCAAGGCCTTTCTGTCGAAACTACTCGAGGACGTTCTCCACGCATGCAACACCATCCATAAGACGACTTCCAGCTACCATCCCCAGACTAATGGCCTCACGGAGCGCTTTTATCGAACTCTCTCCGACATGATCTCCATGTATATCAACGCCGACCACACAAACTGGGATACCATCTTGCCATTCGTGACCTTCGCGTACAATACCGCTACGCAGCGCACCACGGGCTACTCACCCTTCTTTCTTGTCTACGGCCGTCGACCGACATCTCCACTAGACGTCTCTTTTTTTGATGTCCCCGTGGGGTCGTCGGCGTCGTCGAGCAAGCACTTAATCTCTCGCCTTGCCGCTTCTCGCCACCGCGCCCGCCTCAATACCGAGGCGAGTCAACAGGATCGGAAGGCTCGCTACGATGACTTTCACCGCGTCGTTCACTTCAATCTCGGAGATGAAGTATTGCTGTCCACCCCTACGCGAGTTCCTGGCCTATGTGATAAGTTTCAGCCACGTTTTATCGGCCCCTATGCTATCGTCAAGCAAACTTCTCCGGTGAACTATCGGGTAACTCCCGTTGTCATGCCTACCGACAGCCGTTGCCGCGGCACTGAGGTTGTCCACGTTTCCGCTTAAAACCATTCCTACGACGTACACAACCGTCATAAACAGCGACCAGGTTGGCCGCTTCCGCGCGAGGGGGAAATTAGTGTGAGCACAATATTCACAACATGCTTCCTTCATTCTCTTCACCTGTATGTAATCATCATCACTGTGAGCGTCATCTTCGTTCTGAGCGTTGGTCAGGCGGCTCCGCTGAATAAAAGGCGTCGAGACCACGACTGTGCTGCGGTCTTTCAGTAAGATATTTGTCCGAGTATGAAACCAACTAAATACAAAATATCAGTTATAGAGAGCCACTGTGCGCCACGCTAAAGCGCGAATTGCAAATAAGTGCTAATTGTGGAAATAGATTATCCTTCAGCTGCTCAGAAGGTGCTGTTCCCCGTGCGTGCAGCTCGCGACAGTAGGCGCGCTTTAAATGCACCTAATGTAGGCACGTTACAATATCCTTGTAACTGTGGCGTCTGCGTATTTAATTTTTATATGCCATGGGAGCGGCAGCCGCGAGCGCGCCGACGGTAGAAGAGAACGATGGACACGGATACGCTCGCGGCTCGCGCTCAGTGGCCGTTGACAGTGAGTCGCGGACGAGTCTTGGAATGATAAAGACGTGTCGCTCAGTGTCTCGTCCACGTCTCTGAGGGGTTCTGCGCGGCGGCTGGCCCAGACCCCTACAATGCAAACACAGGCGGTCTTAGAAGAGCTCAGAACACGCTACTGCCACTAGACGCGTTCAGCTCGCGGCAGAAATCACTAAAACTGCCCCACAGCATACGCCCATGAAAAGCACATACGTACGGCCAACTGAAGATACCTTTGTCACGCTGGTATCCACGAATTTCAGGCCAGCGAAGTACTGTCGATATGTAGAGAAGCACTCAAGAGGGCACAAGTTTATCATTTTTACAACGGCACGACACAACGAACCGCAGAATTCGGAGCCTAAGGTGTTCATTACGGCCTGCACGACGCCCCACAAATTATGTAGTGGCCTTGCGTAAGCTTAAACTGAGGCCGATGGTTGTTCTTTGAAAACGACTGGAAGCAAAAGTATTCTTAGTGAGCTGACAGTGGAATTCATGTTGTATTATTTTGACCTAACCGCTGAATCCACCTTCGGGATATCTGTGACGTGAAGTGTAATATGGAAAGGTTAAATGATCGTGTGCATTCTCTGTCAGATAAATAATAGTGTTAAAAACCTTAGCTATAATCCAACCCTCAAGGTTCAAGAGGAGCCGCTCTCCGGCCTGTTATTTAAGAACCTGCTTGCAACTCGATCTATGCACGCGCTGATCAAGTCAGCACGAAATCCCTGGCGTTAGAACTCAACGCCACACGTATGTTTTGTAAGATTTGAGGCCAGTTATGACATTCAAAACTAGTCGAAGCAAGCGAGGCACAAGAGGCTACGATACCGAAAAGGCAGTGTGCCCAGATTTAGGCTACGTTCGAACGTGCGCGGGCGCGCTGAGTTCAGTAGACGACAGCTGGCCTCTGCCGGAAGTGAGACATCTCCTTGAAAACTCGCAACAAAGTTTTTATATATTTCAGTCTGTTTATTTAATTAAAAAAACTACTGTGCACACCGTAAACGGGAACAAGCGCATTTGATCCAAAAACCGCTCTTGATTTATGTTGGCTATTGGCCAATAAGGATGTCATGTCTCTTGCGACGCGGAAAAACAGATCCGTGTCGTCAACTCGCAGACACCCCGCCCACTGACGAGAGTGAGAACCGGCCTCTGTTTGAAAAGAGGGCGCCTGAGAAAGTAGCAACTTCGCGCTCCGCTTGTAGCCTTTACGCGGCGCGCACGGCTGCAATATTTGGCTGAGCGGTGGATAGCCGTGTCAGTTTTCCGCAGGATGTGTTTTTTTCAACAAGCCCAAGGGGTGCTTCATGACCCACTTAAGGCGTCACAGCAAGTTTTAAACGAAGGTAGAAATTTTACCAAATATTAGTAATAAATAATAACGACAGTTTTGATTACAGAATATCTTGAAAAGGAGCGGCATGGAAATAAAAATGTTTATACACATTCGTCTTCGCAGGTCAGACTTGAAACAAATAAACAAAAGGAGAGGAGTCGAGCGCAAAAGAACTATACAACTGAGATCAATATTCAAACCACCAGGTACGGCTACGCGTTCTAGTCAAGTAACGGATACGGGTAACAGGAGATTGTAGGCACGCACTATATCACGCAATGATATAGTGCAAGCGGTGCAGTTATCACCACGGACAAACACGCATATACGCAGTGCTGCCAAACCGTTTGCGCGTGCCTGTCAATAGTGAGGACTGGTTGGCGCGCATTATAGACGGTTTTGCTGATTGCAAACACAGACTCTGGACGGCTTCCGGTTTCGTGCAATAACGTAGCACTGGCGGGCGACAAAAGCCTTGGCGGGTAGCCCGCAGATTTTCAACACTTCTCAACCTGTGCCTAGCCAAATATTTGAAATAAAGATGCTTCTAATCTATGCCCAACATTATAAAAGTTAGTCCTTAACATAGGTACCTTCCGTTTATTTGAGGGCGGAAAAAGGCCATTTTCTTACTATGACATGACTTAAAAACACGCTTTCCGCCTCGGTGTTAGAGAGTGATAAATGAAGAACCGGAAGTTTCTTGGAGTACAACGCGTGCCGCTTCTATCGCAGTCTTGAAACCGTCTAAACCACTGGGATTTCTTGCCGCTGTTCTTGTTTCATTTGACGCCGATAGTACCTTGACTTTTCATTTCCGGGGCCACGTGACATATATATATATATATATATATATATATATATATATATATATATATATATATATATATATATATATATATATATATATATATATATATGTATGCTAATGGCAGAACAGCGGTAGAAAGATGGGTAAATAAGGAATTGCTTATTGTGCTGTTCAATGAGGTCTTGTCTGCGAGAGCAAGGAATGTATAGTTGAATGAATAATCTACCAGAGTCTGTGTATTCTTATGCTTTACTAAAAATTAAACACTGTTTAGGAAGAATATCCTTCAACATTCATAGTCGGACATGAAATTATAGTTGTTTCTCAATATAGAATTTATACTCTTTCTTCACTACCATGCAAACTAGTAAAATAGTAAATTATGCATGCAATTCAAGCACACAGATGTTTAAAGTCAAGAAGCTAGCCTAAAAGCATTGAATACTGAGTGAGTTGGAAATCTCTAATCAATTTTGAAGGAGCAATTAGCAAAGGACTAGAAGAACTGGACGACACTCCTTCTGGTCCCTTCGAGACTGCCCTAAAAGCAAGCAATTGTGGCATACTTGTTAAAAACACAGACTCCGAAGTTGTTAGCGTTTTGTATTCAAAAAAGATTTGCAACATTTAACGCAGTCTTCAGGTTTATCGTAGAATTTTCCTTTGCAGTCCTTTGGTGAAGCTGCGACGCACTGGCCGGTACCTTTTTCAGGAAAATACCGTGCATTACTTTGGCTTTCACCATCTTTGAGGTTTCTGCAGGCTGGCTCTTTTGGCCTTGTGCATGATCCACAGCACTTTTTACATCCTTGGGACGGCGGTAGCAGTGCTGCAAATAGACGCCAGACTGTGAAGTCTCGCAAGACGCGTAGCGCCACCTACTTGGGCGAGAAGGAAGGAATTGAGTAGTGGAACGTTCTACTCCCTTGCAAAGTTTCCTAGGCAAAGAGCGCAACTATCGAGTCCAAAACAATAATTTAGCTTTACACTGCGTGTGCTTTGCGCTTTTTAGCACTCAGAAAAAGAGCTATGAATTTCTCTCCGCTAGTCGAACGCGCCACTGAACCGCCATGTAGGGCTTGCTGGATCACTCGTAGAACGGCAGCGAAAACCAGCAAACGCGACAGCTCCGCGCGCTACACTGTAAAATATGTGTGTTAAATAATATACAATTTATAAATAGGTGCTGTTTTACCTACATGGAATTTCTCGGATAAGTACAAACGTATACACTGTCCTTCAAATGGTGTTACTTGGCAGTTCTACACAGTAAACCAATAGTTTCTGTATATATAACAGTCACTTCATAATATGCAAAAGACATATTTGTTTTATTTTACCCGTTCTTCAACAGAAAAAACAATTTGTTAAGGCTGTCAAAACGTTGTGCATCAAATCAATTCGCCTTAAAATTTCCTACCATGCGTCATCTGCAGCAAAAGTGTGACACTTATAAAAATAAGAGCCCTCTCTAGCACAAAGCGTGAAGCCGACACTGACCAACTTGCAAATAAGGAAAATGCAGACATTGCGAAAAAGTAATCCCCAACTCGACAAAAGTCAGATGCCTTTTGGCGATCGCGGGAAGTGCCTTCTGTTGAGAAATTCTACACGATGACGAAGGCTAACATGAAAATGAAACAAGTTGTGCCTATATGACTTCTCACAATTCCGTTGCAAGCAAGGCCGCAAAGCATAGCGAATGCTTGACGTCACTGGGAACAAAACTTGCGCAACTCGGTAATTTGACTTCGGTTCTAGGAACGCAAATCTTTTGCGGGGTAACAGAAAAAGCATTAGCAGCAAATTGTCTCCAGATACAAAAAGCCTGTTTTTTAAAGAAGATATCACAAAAAATATCTGTAGAAGTGCATAAATAAACAATAGACAACATATGCAAAATTATGGAGGAATGGAAAAGAGACAAAAACAGAACTGTTGTGTCACTAAAGATGAAATGCATTTCTTTTTTTTTCTCACTATTTCGTAGTTCTGTACGAAGAAGCGCTCCAATCGCCGCTACTGTTGCGTAGAGAATTGCCACGGACGTAATGGACTACATAACAACGTTCAGTTTTATCGGTTTTCATAGCTGCACCAGGTAAGACGGGAAGCGCGCGTTCGGGCGCTAGAAACACGGCACGGTAGTAACACAGCAGTTTACTACGCGGACGTCGCCACGCCGGGAGCGAGGGTGTACTCTACAGCAGCAGCATTCCACAAGGAAACGCAGGTAGATAGCCTTTCTTTTAAGGCCCGCAACTCAACACAGGTGGAGGAGGTTGCTATAACATTAGCTCTCTCGCACAGAACTTCTCAAGTAATCAGTACTGATTCTCGCAAAGCCTGCGCCCGCTACATGGAAGGGGAAATTTCACCCCATGCCTACGAAATTCTCCATGCGAGCACGAGGTTCCCCGAACCCACCCGAAAACGCTTGGTATGGACCACATGTCATCACGAACTTCGAGGGAACGAGGCCGCAGACGCGGTTGCCCGAGCGCTCATTGCCCGGATACCTGATTTTAGCCCTATGGACTGGACCCCACAAATAAATTGGAGAGCACTATCGCTCGCTGCATTGCCGGTATCCACCCACGCCAAGGGTCTTGTAAGGCGGGAGAAAGAATTCTACGTCGACTACAAAAGAGGACATTGCTATTCCCTGCCATATTGCAATACTTCAATCCCGCAGTCACAGGTGCAAGCACTGTGGGGAGACAGACGATGTCCACCACATGGTGTGGGCTTGCCAGCTGAACACAGCCATTCCTCCCCTCTCTAGCCCTACGGGATAGGACTGGGAGGCGAGGCGACATTCATATCTTAAAGAAAAAAAGGCGCACTACGGGAACAAGGACATAAGAAGGGAGGAACAGACGACACAAAGCGCACACTCGCAACTGAAGGTTTATTGAAAGAGCACACATAAATACGTTACAAAAAAGGGGCACGTGGTGCAATTTACCTCGCCGAAACAAAACAAAACGAGATGGATATCCCCTTAACAGATCATGAAGGCGCATGCGTCTA
Organism: Rhipicephalus sanguineus; assembly: GCF_013339695.2. Classification (NCBI taxonomy): domain Eukaryota; kingdom Metazoa; phylum Arthropoda; class Arachnida; order Ixodida; family Ixodidae; genus Rhipicephalus; species Rhipicephalus sanguineus. Next base: position 154,744,526 of record NC_051177.1, on the reverse strand, counting down.
TACAAAAGGAAGTTGGAAGAAAACCGGAATAAAGAAAATTCAAACTGTGTGGGGGGCGGGGGGAGGAGAGTCCCCCCTCCCCCCCCCGTTGTGTCCTTGTTCCCGTAGTGCGCCTTTTTGCTTTAAGATATGAACCGTTACCAACTAACCCAAATGGCTGTTTCGCTACAATATATGAGGCGACGTTGCTTAGCTGTTCTCACCTAGGGGCCCAACAAGCCCTCATTGCGCGAGAGAAAGCAGCGCTGTCATCCGATGACGTCCCGGACTGACGCTGTCACCTAATCAGTACGGCCTTTTTGGGGTTCATACGCTTTCTTTTATAATAAAGTTTTTCACCACCACCAGCATAGGCGTGCGCAGGGTTCCCATTCAAGGGGGGGGGGGTTTCGCCGCAGCGCCCCCCACTTCCAATTATGTCAATGTATGACGCTAAGATTGCGCACTCCCCCCCCCCCCCGCGAGTCGCAGCGTCCCCCTTTGCCTATTAGGTCAGTTTGAGGGGCTGACTTTGCCCCCCCCCCCTTCTTAGGTGATTAGGGGGGCGGCCGCTTCCCCTGCCCCCACCCGTGCGCACGCCTATAAGCAGCAGTTAAGATCGGATGATGGAGGTGATCCCGATAGTTCGGAAGATCACTTCGAGAGGTTGGAAGACTGGGCTGACCTTGGTGCTCAATGCCTGGCAAACTTCACTTTATTAGCACACTGACACTTTCTTACAAGCAAAGGCCGGGGTGGCCACGAAACAAACCATGCAACTGGGCTGATTATGTATAAATCAACAGTAAGTTCTCGCTGTCCTTTCTCATTCCTTGATCAGAGTCGGCGCTAAGCACGACCTCCTTTACTCTCTTACACATTTCGCCCTGGAGCACCTACCTCCCCTCCTCTACTAATTTCTCGTGTAAATACCTGCTGTCTCGTCTGAGGCCACCCTGTGGGACCTTTCGATGCTGCACCAATAAAGCAAAGAAGTTTCTCACTCTCGTAGACGTGTCTCCGCCTCCATGTTCTTACACTCCGCTGACCTTATTACTCAGGAAATCAGCTAAAGAAGCAATCAGTAAATCTGTCACGCTACAGCTATATTATACCACAGCAGGACAAACACGCCTTTTCTGCACAGCCGTCACCTGTCTCGAGTCTTGTTTGAGAAAAGATGCCACCACGTGTCTACAATTACTGTATACGCACGCCGCTGCTAATTTTCTCAGGGGGAGCGTCGCGACAGGGGCAAATTAATTACGTTTTTGTGTGTTTCTCTGTGAGACTGCTTCCGCTGCACTGGTGATTCACCAGTGAAACGAGCGGTGAACATAAAGTAGCGGGGTTCGGCGGCAAAGGTGCGGGCAGGGGCGAATGGCTTAATGATTCATCTGAGCCACCGCTTTTCATAATGTTGTCTCCTTTCCGTTGGGCGACGTCTGCCGATCAGCCACCGTTGACCTGTGCAGGAGAATCTGCCCCGAACTTAACTCCTCCCCACCTAAGAATGTTGTAAGTACGTTCGTTGTACATACAATATAAAATTCCATCTAGGGAGGGGGGGGGCTCACTCTCAGGCACGCTGCCTCTGTTTCGAGTCTGGTTTCCACAGTTGATCGTGCTTCAAGCGACTAAGCAAGCAACCTCAGCCAATTCATATTTTTTTCATTTTGGTCAAACTGCGCGGTGGGACGGGACACGAAAAAAGAAGTGACGCAAACAAGCACAGACTAACAACTTGGTTCATTGAAGGATGAAAGCAGCCTTGTTAACAGTCTCAGCCCACACGACATCTCCCCCTTGGAGTTAACAATGGAACATCAAAAAGCAATGAAAGAAGGCGCTTTAAGGGGTTAACAATGAAACAGCTAAAAGCCATCAAAGACACGTTATAGACCATGAAAAGCAGGAAAAAACATAAAAAAATAAACACTATATACATGACAACGTTCCTAAACACGTGAGAAAACCGCGCATACTCAGCTGGTTACATGAGACATGGAGCGGAGCTACGCCTACCCCTTGTCCGTGAGAAAAATTGATGGGTTGCTTATGTACCCCACCGCTTTCCTCCTTATATGGGAGCATCAGACAGCAACAAACACCAAACACGTTACACAAAATCCCCTCAACATTACTCAGAGCACTATCACAAATGCGCCCCTTTCAAATTTTTTGTGGTCAGTCCAACGCACGAAGTCACGCATTCCACCGCAAGGAGGGGAACACACATACACACACAAAAAAACGCGCTCAAGCAGACAACCCCGCGCAATGGGCGGAACGTCTCTGGCAGGGTCGACACTGTTCCGTACATTACATGGAGCCCCATGGCAATTAGTCAACATTTAGACACCGTGCTCTTGCTGTCTGACTAATCTAACAAACTGACATACTTTTATTTCACAACGTGGCCTCCGGCATCATACTGACCGGAATAAAGAAAGAAATGACCTTCCGCCCGTCACTCTCGGCTTCCTCTACGAATCCCCGCTGCCCAACCGTGACAAGGCATCGGCGCACTCATTAAGTGATCTCTTTATGTGAGAAATTGTGTTGTCGTACTTCTGTAATGCTAATGCCCAGCGGGTCAGGCGAGCTCTAGATGACATGGAGCAGGTCAGGTAGGTGATACTTGAATGAGTTGAGCGCATACGAGGACACGGACAGAAGGAATAGACGTACACACACTGGCGCCAGTGCGTGTACGTCTCTTCCTTCTGTCCGTGTCCTCGTATGCGCTCAACTCATTCAAGTATGACCAACCAACAAGCCCGCATCGCCACCCTCATGTAGGTGAGCGGGTTGGGATCAATCAGAACCTTTATTCTGGTGCGAAATAACCAGCTATCAAACCTGCCTAAGAGCCCACACAACGGCAAATTTCCGAGCACTTTGCCTGCTGAAGAGTAAGCATTTTGCTGAGCAAGGGATTGTGTTTATGGTTTCTACCTGTCTATTCAGCCAAAGAGGCCCCTACACCCCATTCAGAAGCCTCTGTCGTTAAAACAATCTTCCTACCTAGGTGTGGAGCACTTCACGAAGGTACAGCCTTCAGGGCCAACTTAATAGCACACAGTGCCCTTTCTAAGCTCCGCGGGATGATGCTAGGAACACGCCAGTTCGTCAGGCCTGTCAAAGGGCGCACTCTTGCTGAGTACACGGGTATGCATTCCCGATACCAATTAAAAAATTGGCCGCGTATCTGCGTGCTTCGCTGCAAATGTCGTCGAAAGACGATAGAGGAGCGCTGCGTTAGAGTTACTGTATATGCTACCTTTTGGTAACAGAGTTGCGCATAGGTCTGGCTAGCAACCATGGTTATGTCTGGAAGACTCACTCCGTTTTTGCAGGCGACATGCCTACCAGGTCACCGGTCGACATGTTTGGCGTTTGGAAGACCGATGCGCAACTCTGCTACCTAAAGGTAGCATATGCAGTAACTCTACACTGCGTGAGATATGGGCGCTATCTGGCAATACGTCGGGAAACGAGCTTGTGCAGAGGGCGCGGAGGAGGAAAGTTCTTTCCTTCCTTCGTGGCAGAGGGCTTTCGTCGGCGCGTCGCATTTTCAGCGCAACCGCATTTTTAGCGCAGCTTAAGAAACTAGGGTCTTTAGAATTACGTATATATGTAATTTCTATTAAAGGAACACACCACCTAATACTTACATAGTGATGTTGCGCCTCAGATATGCGTAATATTTACTTTTTGATCGATATCGTTCACAACTATGAACCGCCGTACCAGTTCAAGCTCGGTGGGCGGTAAGCAAGTGGTTCAACTTTGGCCGCGTGGCTGAATCGGGTGACAGACGGACAAACAGACAGACCAAAATTTCTGCGTTTAAGTTCCCCAAGAAAGACTATCGTCTTTAAAAGTCCTAGCGCGCTTCGCAAGTCTCTCTTTGAACCTGGTGTGTTCAGTTGCGCTATCGCACTAACCTTATCGGGGTCGGGGAAGTAAGTGCCAGCAGGTGGGGCGATCCCGTCAAACTCAGTCAAGCGCGTTTCTTCGCGGACGTGGCCAGCCTGTCGTGCAACAACCACGAGGCACATTTTCCTACTTGGTCAGCGTTTAAGACCTCTCTAGTAGGCGCATTCGGCCTCTCTGCTGTAGGTAAGCTGCGAGCAGAATCGCGGATGTGAGGACGAGTACAACAGACGGATGGCTAATTTACCAGCTACATCGAAGAACATAGGCGTGCCTACCGGGGGGCCAAGAGGGGCGCCAGCCCCCACTCTCAGAAATGTTGGGGGGGCGGAGCCCCCCCCCTTTCGACAGTGGTTGTTGTCGGCTGCAGACTGGGAAACTAACAAGTCAGACAAAGTTTTACTTTGTAATAAAGTTTGTAATTAAATTTTGTAATAAAATTTTCCTACGATTCTCCTTTGAAGACTGTCCTCTGTGTGTCATGACCACGCACTGTAGGCTACCTGTGGTGCGGGCTGCCTATTGCACGTTTATGTGTCTTGCGCTCGAGCATTGCAGAGGAGGCTATCGTTCAGCAGGGGCTCTTTAGCCATACAACAATCTGTCATGATTTTATTTTGTCTGCCTGGCCTGAAATTTAAGTAATACGCGACGCACATATGGGCGGGAACCAGTAAACATTTTATAACCCGATCAAACGCTCTCATTTTTCAGAAAATTCCGTTTCTTTGAAAACGAATAACATCGCCACTGCTCCATATTCAAGCTGCTGTGAGTTGATGGGTGTGCAGAAGTGACCCGTATTTTACTTGTGCCTAGCCAGCACAGCTAAAATAGATTTCCACTTTAGTCTGCGATTAGCCTGCTTCACTTGGCTTATCATATGGTAGCCTGCAGCAGACCGTGGCGGATTGTAAGAAGGCAGTGGACTCGAGCACGTTCAGAAGCCCAGCTTTCAAGTTTGCCCAGTTACTTATCTACGTCACCAGGGAGATGATGTGCGTCCACGGTTTTCTGGACTAAGAAGGCTGCCTACATGCAAAGGAATGTGTATGTCCCTAATAATGTTTATTTCTCCCTCTACCTCTTTGTCAGCAACGATCAGTTTGCAGAGAGTTGTACACGCGCAAAAACAGCTCAGCATCTATACTACGACTGAAAGTACCTATCACACACATATGAATCCGTCTCGCCCACTGCTAGTATAAGCCTCTGACATAATGATTGGCGGGCAGCCTTCCTAAATTACGTTCAGAAAGAGACACTGCCTGGCTATTCCGAAAAAAATGAGTTATAGTTCGTCACACTAATGTGCTACTTATTGTACACACTTCATTTTAACGCAGTGAGTTTTCGCAGACTTGTGATGTCGCGTAGCAATTGGAGGCGATTTTATGGCTCATTGAACATTTTTGACGAATAGCGAAGAGCCAATGACAAACAATACACCGTATTGAATATAGTTCATTAATATTATTTTTACGCAGTCATGCGTACGTGGTAAGTACGCAGTGGATCACTTACGCGGCATTTGTTGCGTCGATTTACGAGCAGGGGCTCTGAGCAGGGCCTAGAAACTTTCGACCAGTCATTAACAGCTAACGACCTATACGGAAGAAAACAACGCGGGGTAGTTTAACGGTATAGTCGTCCACATTTTTTCATGAATAATTGAACTTACACAGTCTACGTAGGCAATTTACTTGGAGAAACCGAAGGGGAGGATAAAAAGGGCCACCTCTGCTTTTCCGTCCACCCCCACCCAAGCTGGCAAAAGTAGGAGGGCAAGGAACGACTCCTAGTATAAAAATTCGCAGTCATTTGTAATCCTATACATATACACAACGAGCTCAATGTGGTTTGCATAAGTATTAATCGACTGAACTTGGTCTTCTTCTTAAGAAAGACTATATTAGAGGGTTCTAACAGTAAAGAAATTGGCACTCGGATTATCCTGAAGACTTCTGCGAAGCCACTTGCTTCGCCAGCCACGTGTTTTGTTTATTCAGTGAGAATTTAAGGTACTAGCGTCATAGCCGGTTCTTCATAGTCATCGTATCTGCAACGCCAAACTAAGGCTCGGAAGTTTGCTGATGTAATGCTCAGATGATCAGGTTAAATTTGGGCGTACTTTTTAAACTTCACGGTAATATTGATAAAATGTTATGAAACACTGCTGTGTTGTCGCGGTATAGGGAGATTCTTGATTTAAAACACACAATATTGAAAACCAAGTCATCTCATCAGCTCTTAGAATATAAAAAATCGCCAAAATCGCCTCAAACCATATATATATATATATATATATATATATATATATATATATATATATATATATATACACACGTAGGTTATGAAGAGTCTGTCTTCGGTTGCCGTAAAATAATTAGGAAAAAGGTCTACCCTTCTAAAAAACTGTTTATTTGTCGACGTTTCGATCGGAGACCGATCTTCATAGGATGAAATTTACCAGGCTTCGATGCGCTTTTATATCATCGTTCTCCGAGCCGAGACAGAGAGAAAAAGGTTAAGAAAAAGTCCATACAGAAAAAAAAGGAGAGAGAGAAGTAAGAAACCTGACGAAAAAGAGTCGCGAATACGCTTGTGCACATACTTTGACTGACATAAGAACAACACGTGTTTCTTGAAAAAAAAAAGAAAGTCGTCAACACCCCACGTGCACATACTTTGGCCTACGAAACACACGTGTTTCCTGAAAAAAGAAAAGAAAAGAAGGAAAACAAAAACTCCGCCGATATACAAAGATCGTCCAGGTGAGGTACATTCCTGTAGTCACTAGTCGAGTTCCAATGCTTTGAAGCCCCAACACAACATGGGTGCATTCCTCCAGCCCATCGGTCTCCGATCGAAACGTCGACAAATGAACAGTTTTTTAGAAGCGTATACATTTTTCCTATATATATATATATATATATATATATATATATATATATATATATATATATATATATATATACAGGGTGTCCCAGCTATTTTTAGCCAAGGGTTAAAAAATACAATAATAGAGGCAGGCGAGTGAAATGAGTTGCAAATTGCTGACAGCCACCTTGCGCACTACAGACAATTTTTTGTTTTGTAATTAACTAATTTGTTAATTAGGAAGATTTAACTAAATGCTAAATATTGACTTTAGGCGAGAAATGCTGCTTGCAAACTTCGAGAGCGCCTTCAGAAACCCCCATTGCATTATTTGTGATAAAGAAAGTCTCACGTATACCATTTTTTCCAAGCTGCAAAGAAAGCCCGCGAAATACAAAAAGAACCACGTGACTAGTGCGCGCGCGCGCCGCGAGTATGCTGCCCTCAGCCGTGGTTTGAGCGAACGAAATCCGGTAGCAGTGCACTTTGGCATCGCTTACTAAATCTACGCCTGTTTCAGATACGCCTACGACCGACGCATCGTTGACGCAGCCTGATACCCTGGCCCAGGCGAAGCGGGGGCGTGTTTGCTTGTCCACGACGTAAGCAGCGCACCACCAGAGGGCGACGGTTCCCCGCTGCTACAAAAGACGCTGCAAGAAAGTCGTCGCCTACAGTCCGGCAGCAGTGCACTTTGGCATCGCTTACTAAATCTACGCCTGTTTCAGATACGCCTACGACCGACGCATCGTTGACGCAGCCTGATACCCTGGCCCAGGCGAAGCGGGGCGTGTTTGCTTGTCCACGACGTAAGCAGCGCACCACCAGAGGGCGACGGTTCCCCGCTGCTACAAAAGACGCTGCAAGAAAGTCGTCGCCTACAGTCCGGCAGCAGTGCACTTTGGCATCGCTTACTAAATCTACGCCTGTTTCAGGTGAGAATTTTGACTGCTGTATTCAACAGCATTAATTTTTTTTTTTTTTTGCGATTTGTGCACTGCTGCCGGACGTGCTGTTCCTGTGTCATCATTAGCAAGTGAACGCATTTGTGTTGGCTAACCATGTCGAAGGATGCTGCTAAAGCAATCGAAGACTTACGACGAGAACTAAGAAAGGAACTTCGAGATATAAAAGATGCTTTGAACGAAGTGAAAGAACTCAGAGCAGATATTCAATCTGTAATAAAAGAAAACCAAGAGCTCAAAGCTGAAAACGACAGACTACATCGTAGAATAGAGGAGGTTGAAGCTTATCAGCGCTCAAATAATCTGGAAATTAAGGGTGTCCCATCTGATGTTGAACCCCTTGATGCGGTTAAGAAAATCTGTGGTGTCATTCAAGAGGAAATAACTGCAGATGACGTCGATATCTGTCACAGAGTACCGACTGCTCGTCATGACCAAACTAACATAGTAGTCCGATTTGTGCGCAGGACAAAGAAGCTTGCCATTCTAAGCAAGTCAAAGAAAGTTAGAATTGACAGCAAGGACCTGGGCAGCCAGACGTCTTCTGCAGTATATGTCAATGAGCACTTGACGAAACACGGAAAACAGCTTCTTGGATCTACTATTCAAAGAAAGAAGGAAATGCGTTGGAAATTTGTCTGGACATCGGGGGGCAAGATCTTTGCTCGAAGAAACGAAACCTCGCCTGTACTAAAGATAAGAAATGCAGATGACCTCGCCAAGATGACCGTGGAAGGGGGCGGAACTGCCACAGAGTGAACACTTTTTTTTTTTTTTTTTGAACATGCATAAACTGATAGACGTTCGTTTAAGATGAGCACTGATATAGCAATGCCTAGTGATGGCTATCATGATAGCAGTTCTGTGAATATTCTGCTTGGGGCAGCGCGCAGGCGCATAAAGGTTTTTCATTTAAACACACGCAGCATACGCCACAAGACAGATAAGATCCTTAATATATTCAGCTCCCTTACATTTAGCTTTGACTTGCTGCTGTTCTCTGAAACCTGGCTAACTGTAGACAAAGATCCACCATATTTTGAAAACTACACCTACAATGGCCTAGTGCGTCCTGTTGGCAGAGGTGGTGGAGTGGCTATTTACGTTAAACAATCCTTAAAGCATGAAGTTGTCCCCCAATTTTCCGTGATCAATGAAGTTGTAGAGTGCCTCATGGTTCGCTTAGAAAAAGCATTCGCCGTGATCGTTTACCGACCACCCTCGGGGTGTAAAGCAAAATTCATTAAATTCATTGAGGACGTTTTTGTGTACTTGTGTCCTACTGGCTTTCCATTTGTGATAATGGGTGATGTAAACATCGATATGCTGTCTCAGGATGCAATTTCACGGCAGTTAATAGCGCTGGCAAATTCATTTGCCTGTAATAACGTAATTTCTAAGGCAACCCGACTAACTGCACAGTCTGCAACACTACTTGATATATGTTTTACGAACACACCCCCACCGTCTTGCGTTGCTGGATCGCTGGCAGTAGATATAAGCGATCATCTGCCGATCTTTTGCACCATTCCTTCTTCCAATTGTGCTTGCAAAAGCAATGAAAAAGTATGGTGTCGCCAGATCAACGCTAAGACGCTTGGAATCTTCCGGCATCGTGTTATCGCGACAGACTGGAACCACGTGTTACAAGAAAGGGATGCTAACTCGGCATACAAGCTATTCATTGATAAACTTATACATTGTTATGATGAAGCTTTCCCGGTGTCGGTGAAGAACGCAAAACGCCAGAAAATTAGAAAACCTTGGATAAATAATGCGCTATTTAAAAAAATTACAAAGAAGAACAACATGTACCATGCATTTATTAAGACACGAGATATCAAATTACTAAGCGAGTTCAAAAAATACAGAAACCATCTAAATGGTGAAATAAGGCGCGCTAAATTCAGGTATTATGAGAATTTATTTAGTAGAATAAGTGATAATCCGAGCAAAATTTGGAACGAGGTTAGAAATCTTTCTGGTCAAATAAAACAAAGCCACATTCCTATGGTTCTGGATAACTCTAGTGGTCTTGGTTACCGAGAGGTGGCAACGGCAATGAATGACTACTTCATAAAAAGTTGTGATTTCGATGAAGTGAGGTATGACGAGGATCCACAATTGCCTGTAAATGACCGTCGCTTATCTAACTCCATAGTTCTGCACACTATCTCATGCCATGAAACCGAAGAATTAATAACAAAGATTAAAAACAATTGCGCAGCAGGTTATGATGATATTAAACCTATACCAATAAAATACGTCGCTGATGTTATATCACCTGCGTTGTCACATATTATTAATTTAACTCTTGTTACCGGCGTCTTTCCCGATGAATTAAAAATAGCTCGCGTGTGCCCGGTTTTCAAGGGTGGTAATGACCAAGAGATTGGAAACTACCGACCAATATCGGTACTACCGATTCTGTCAAAAGTTTTTGAAAGTGCTATTAATATTAGATTACAAAAATTTTTTGCGAAGTACAATGTAATAAGTGATGCCCAATTTGGCTTTCAAAAATGTAAATACACCGAGCTTGCATTACTTAATATAAAGAACGAGATCCTAACCAATTTTGAGAAAAAGCTATATACGCTTGGACTTTTTGTTGATTTCCGCAAAGCGTTCGACACCGTGCACCATAGTGTTCTTTTAGAAAAACTTAATAACTACGGTGTCCGTGGAGTTGCCAATAGGTTAATTCAAAATTATTTAACAGACCGCTATCAGTATGTCGCTATTAATCAAGAGATATCTCCCCGTGCGAGGGTCAACAAAGGTGTCCCACAAGGATCGATACTTGGTCCTTTATTGTTTATAGTTTATGTAAATGACTTGTGTGACATTCCGGATTCTCCTAAATTAATCATGTATGCTGACGACACTAATATTTTTTTTGCTGGTTCCTCGATCTCTGAACTTGAAAGGACTGTAAACGCATATCTAAATAAGTTGTCTTGCTGGCTTAAAGTAAACAAGTTGCGGCTAAACACGAGTAAAACTAAATATATGTTGTTTGCGCCCATCAATAAGCCACGGAATATAAAGCCAATAGTCTCCTTTGAGGGTCAGACCTTAGAACAAGTCAAGGTACAGAAATTCTTAGGTGTGTGGTTCCAGGAAGACCTTTCCTGGAATGAACATGTAAATAAATTGGCAGCAGATCTAAGTAGAAGTGTTGGATGCATGTACAAACTATGTCCATTATTACCACTTTGGCTAAAGAAAGCATTATATTATACACTGTTATATTCCAGGCTAAGTTATTGTGTCTTGTGTTGGGGAACAACGACAGCACAAAACTATAAGACATTACTTACACTTCAAAAGAAGGTACTACGAATGTTCGAGGGATATTACGGTCAACCGCAAGGACTTAGCGCACGTCCGTTATTCTCTAAATATCTCATATTACAAGCAAACCAAATATATTATTATAAGTTATTATTGTATATCCAAAATAATAAACTATACCCCATGTACAATTCTTCTCGATGTGCTGAGTACTGTCTCCGTACACATAGTATAAGAACTCCGCAAATTAGAACAACCTATGGTCAACAACATATTGATTATCAAATACCGAGTGTCCTCAACAAACTTAATGATGTAGTTGACCTAAATAAGAAAACTTCCAAAAATAAGTTTAAGGAAATTCTCCTTTATAATGGCATTGTATACGCATAATACAGACATTTGGATTATTCATTACTCTGTGTCCCAACTGCTTAGAGTACAGTTACACTCTTTGTCTCCTTTTGTTTTTTTTGTTTGTTTGTTTGTTCAAGCTGCTTAGGAATGTGTATCTGCAGACGCTTTCTTTACGTCACGTATTGCATATATTGCGATAACGATGTGTTTTTAGGTACTTCAGTACTATTTACTGTCCTGTTCCTTTTTATGTTTGTGATGGTTATATGTTTGATCAGAATTTGCAAACTGTATTTGTATAAAATGATGTTCTCTAATTGTGTCTAAGTTGTGTATGACATGTTATAATAGTTTTTATTTTATGTTATTATTATTTCTTTTGCCAGACTGTATTTCGGAGCAAAAGCCTCCGTCAGGCTATGTAGCCTTTTGCTTTTGCTTCGTTTTTTCTGTTGTACGTACAGAAAATAAAACAAATCTCAAATCTCTCTCTCAATCTCAAATCAGCTGCTGCCGCGACTCGCTGTCTCCGTTGCAGCGGTAGGCCGATAAGTTAAAGGTGGTTTCTTGGCCCGCGCTTGCTACAACTTGCATTGTCACGCGCGCCAACTGGCTGGCAACGGGCCAAGGAACCACCGCCCACGTATCGGCCTACCGCTGCAACGGAGCCGGCGAGTCGCGGCCGCAGCTGATTTCGTTTGCTCAAACCACGGCTGAGGGCAGCATTCTCGCGGCGCGCGCGCGCGCAAGTCACGTGGTTCTTTTTGTATTTCGCGGGCTTTCTTTGCAGCTTGGAAAAAATGGTATACGTGAGACTTTCTTTATCGCAAATAATGCAATTGGGGTTTCTGAAGACGCTCTCGAAGTTTGCAAGCAGCATTTCTCGCCTAAAGTCAATATTTAGCAATTTTGTTGAATCATCCTAATTAACAAATTAGTTAATTACAAAACAAAAAATTGTCTGTAGTGCGCAAGGTGGCTGTCAGCTATTTGCAACTGATTTCACTCGCCTGCCTCTAATATTGTATTTTTTAACTCTTGGCTAAAGATAGCTGGGACACCCGCTATATACGGCGGACAGAGCGAGCAATGCCAGCCCCCCCCACTCGCGGAGGAGTTGATACGCCACTGTCGAAGACGTTTTTGACTTGTGCCGGAGAGTCGAAGCGACGATCTGTGAGTCTGAGCGAAGCCGACACGTAAGGAAAGAAATAACGGACGATGCCTTAAATGTGCTGCATGCAGAGAATCCCCAGTCAGTGGCGGAAATTGTTTCACCGTGCAAAACCTACAAAGAGCTACGCACGCCGCAATTGTTGCCCCGTTATCCTTCATTGCGCGACGAAGATCTCGCTGTTTAGTCTGCTGTGAGACATGAGGTGGTTGCTCGCAGACATGAGCGTGTTTATACGTTAGGAAACTGCGCACAAACTCCCCGTGATGACCTTTCTAGGCGGCAGCATGTGCAAGAGCCCGAGTCAAGTTTTGCCATAGCCACAGAGTAGTCGAAGTTGCATATGCAGAAGTGCTTGCCAGTCCCTAACTGATCCCTGCGACTGCTGCACTTCACCACTGCTAACGACTAAACGTAAACGCTGAAGTCGTAGCTACGCCCCGAGAACTCTCCCATTAAACTCTTTCCTGTACGTCTGGTTTCTCCGTCTTGCATCGCGTCATTACCTTTTGCACAGTGTGAACCAACTAGCCTTAAAACATGTTTATTTAAACTACATTTTACCACCCACTCAGGCCGACGTCGTGCCTAGGCCCGTCATTCAGGCACCCACTGCAGCCTGCCATGCAGTAATTGCCCCACGATCACCTCTGCGATCGGCGCCGGCAGCGCGCAGTTGCTCCGGCCATCCAATTGGGCGTGTTTCCAAGAGGAGAAGTGTACTTTCGTCGAGGCCTTAACACACCGCTAGGAGGAGACCTGAGCTCAATCGTGGCTCATAGCAAATTATCTCTACTAAAGATAGCGCTAGTACGCACGCCTGCCTCCCCTGGCTGTAACACCGCGTTCCGCGCTTACGCCCGCCTCATGAATGAATGAACAGCTTTATTTGTCCCTGTTGGCCTGCTCTACCCTCTCAGCCCACTGCGAGATGGCCTCTGGAATGTCGGGCCTCGGCTCCGGGGGGGCAGCCTCCCACTGCTCTTCAATAGAAATAATGTGTTTGCGGAAAGGGGGAGAGTATACTTAGGGCAGTGCCACTTCATGTTGTTTAGCCTGCTGTGGCAGTGGCGCAGAATTTACGAGAGGGAGAAGGTTAGGTGGAGGGACGAATCCGATAGAAGCTAGAAGGCGAAGGAAAGGTGCGAGTCTGCAGCTGTCGCCGCCTAATTTCGCACCTGCGCGGTGATTTCCGTGTGAGTGGCGGAAAGGTTTAACGTTCTAATCGGTAGTGTGAGCAAATATCGTGGAACAATATAAGCCGATCCCGCCCTGTAAACGGCACCTCCTACGTCGCGAGTTGCGACAAATCGGATGCTTGCGCCCGGACGGTAAATCCTGGGGCACTGGCATAAGCGACCTCGTCTCCGACAAGGCCCGCATGCGCGGGAGTGCAGACTAGTGGTACCATTTGATCGAGGGGATGGGCAAAAAGCAGAGAAAGGGCTAGCTTACAGACCTGCCGCTCCGAAATTATATATGAATGTTGTGCAGTCGCTTGCGACAACAGATGAATTAGGGAATGTGAGGCCAGGGCTACGACTGCCTCTTCCACCTCCTCCGGCGAAGAGGCAGGGATGGAGGCGACCGCATCGACATGGCCGTTAGAGTTGAAAACTTACATAGCAAAATGATTTCTATTACCACAATGGGCTGGATCGACATATAATAATAATATCTGGGGTTTAACGTCCCAAAACCACCATATGATTATGAGAGACGCCGTAGTGGAGGGCGCCGGAAATTTTGACCACCTGGGGTTCTTTAACGTGCACCTAAATCTAAGTACACGGGCCTCAGACATTTTCGCCTCCATCGAAAATGCAGCCGCCGCAGCCGGGATTCGATCCCGCGACCTTCGGGTCAGCACTCGAGCGCCATAACCACTAGACCACCGTGGCGGGGCACTGGATCGACATAGAACACATAATTTGATGAGGAGAAATGTTTTTGAGGGCGTTTGCGCGCTGCCTCCTGCGCTGTTTGCGGCTCAGAGGGTGCATATTTTTGGGAAGTTTGGGAAGGTATAGGTCCTTCCGTACATAGCGTACATAGCGATCGCGATGGGTGCCGGAGTATGAGAGCCACAAACAGCGCAGCGTCCGTATAATGCTTGGGCATGTTACGGTGTTAGACACAGGGCTGGGCAAAGATACTTTGAAATTGTATCGCGATACGATCCCAGATATTGCCACGCCCACTTGTACTCGGGTTTGACCAGCAAGGACGGTTATCAACGCTCGACGCTGGCCGCGAAGCAGTGTTCGAGAAGCTTCGCGACTGTAGTACAAGCGCGTGCAAAAGTATACGGACCACGGGATCGCGTGGCAGAATGCATCGATGCGCCATCTTCCGACGCTGCGCCTACTGTCGAGAGCACCCCTGAAGCAGTGGTGCGCATGCGCCTCCCTACATATCAGATGGCCTCTCATGTCGCTCTGTCTGACGTGGTTATGGCGCTCGTAGACAAAACGTCAACTGGGTGTCACTTTCGTTGCTCCATCTAATGTGCGCTGCTGTTTTACGAAGCGCCTGCGGCGGGGCCGGCTCAAGCGCCGTGCGCGCGTCGCTTTTCACACTGGTCAATCAGCCTAACTAAGCATTGTAGAACCTAGTGAAGCCAAGCATACATAATTAAGTTTCTCAACCCACCTCGTCTTTGTCGTATTAAGCCATGTTAAGCTTAGATGTGCCTAGTTAAGCCAAAGTAAGTGTCGCCGAAACTGATTAAACCTAGTTGAGCATGGTATCTCGTAATAAAGCCAAGCATAAGTAAGTTCATTTAAGCAAATCCTAATTAAGCTTTGCCTGCAGCTTGCCGTTTTCATGTTAGGCCAAGTTGACCTTACATGAGCGCAGTTGAGTCGAGGAAAGTATACCCAAATCTGATTAAGCATAGTTTATCGTGGTTTATTAGTTTTTTCGGCACCCAACAAGCTTAATAAAATATGTTCCAAACTAGACCGTAAAGTTTCCATAGCAGCAAAAACTAATGCCGGTTGTTGTACGATAAATCACACAACAAAGTTTGTTAAGTGTAGCTTATCAGTTGTGTATTGCTTGCCGCTATCATGTGGAAGGGTGTACATCGGCCAGACGGGTCGTTGTTTGAACACACGACTTTTAGAACAGAAGCGGTCATTGGGAACTGACATTCATTCTCACATAAAAGGGACACTGTTCTCAGTGTGGCTGCTCGCCACTGTTCAGTGACACAACCGTAGTCTTCCGTCATGGGAACCAACTAACCAGAGAAATTGTCGAAGCCTTTCACATTAACAAAAGAAAAGATGGCTGCATTAGTCAATCATCAGTTTCGTTAAGTAACCGAGAAGCCAGCTTCCTCGAAGGACTTTAATTGAAGTTAGTGTTTGCATGTGTCATACTTTGCTTCATGTTGTTTTCAAATCTGTTTCAAGCACGTGTGAATTCCCGCCAATGTATTTTATATTGATGTTACCCAGCGCTGTCATTTGTTATGTCATCTTAAAGTGTCTAAGCATAACTGCCGTGTACTATCGCTTGAGTGTGCGCAAAAAGGTTTTTTTTGGCAATGATTCAGTGTTCGTAGTTCATTTCTGTGTCGCTAGGGATCTGGGTTATATATGAAGTGCTGCTTCTGAAATAAAATTAGTTGCGAGTGTAGCGAGTGTCGTGTTTTTTGCTTCTTGTTCACTTTGTCCCCGTCGAATTTGCGCTACTACACCATACGTTAAAATGATATCTCACCAACTAGCGCAGCTCTCAACCCTACTGAAAAAAAAGTTGGTTCAACGCGGTTTCATTTTTATCCTAAACCGATAAACAAACAGCTACCCAATGAACTTTGTATATATCCTGAGGGGCGAATGTGCAAATGATCTAAAAGATAAAAAAATTGAAACTAACCTGATAGTCTCAGCGATCTCAAGAGACCAATGTTGCTGCAAAGTATATGTGGCTTTCTTCGCAAGCTTCCTTTGTTTTCTTGGCCAGTGTATCAGTGCGGATGGTTTTGAATCGCGAAGGAAGTCCCTAATGTCGAGCTCGTATAAATGCGACAGCCAGACATTCAAAGATGGCCTTATAACACCTAAGTGTGCTCTCGCTGATTACGCAGTAACGTGCTCAAATATGCTTAATAACATTCTTCTATACTCACCTTGGCTTCGCCTAATTCAGTTATGCCTGTTTAATGTAATTATGCCACATGAAAAAAAGTATCGCGGGTGAGCTTGGTTCGATCTCACACAACACAGGGAAACGTAATTGAACCTTTTCCTAATTAACACTACTTAGGATTAACTGAGTTTTATTAGCTTCAGCTTGGTCAGCGGTAATGCTCCTGATCTTGGCTGCAAGGGGCTCACAGGGAATCAGCCTCGATTGCTTTAAAATAACACGATTAATTTGATTTGCTTAATTAAAGCTAATTACGCTCTGATTTATTTTGGAAGTGTCATGCTCAACTATGCCTAATCAGATTAATCTCTACATGTCCTGACACCGCTTAATTAGGTTAATTAGTTTAATTAACGTTGAGGAAATAGGCCACGTGAAACTCGAGTATCTGGGGTGTGCTTGGTTTGATATAAGCCTAATTAGAGCCATAATTAACGCTAATTAGACTAATGATCCTAATTAGCCTGAGCTTTGTCAAGGGTAATGCTCCTGAGCTTGGCTTCATTGGCCTCATGGGGAATTCGACTTGGCTTAATTGGTCAGAAGTAGGCTTGCCTTGTTTATGCTTAATATGCTTGGCTATATCGGGTGAAACCATGATAAACTATGCTTAATTAGATTTGGCTACACTTTCCTCGACTCAACTGCGCTCACGTAAGGTCAGCTTGGCCTAACATGAAACGGCAAGCTGGGCAAGGCTTATTTAGAATTTGCTTAAATGAACTTACTTATGCTTGACTTTATTACGAGATACCATGCTCAACTAGGTTTAATCAGTTTCGGCTACACTTACTTTTGCTTAACTAGGCACATCTAAGCTTAACACGGCTTAAAGCGACAAAGATCAGCTGGGTTGAGAAACTTAATTATGTATGCTTGCCTTCACTAGGTTCTACGATGCTTAGTTAGGCTGATTGACCGGTGTAAAAAGCGACGCGCGCACTGCGCTTGAGCCGGCCCCGCCGCAGGCGCTTCGTAAAACAACGGCGCAGATTAGATGGAGCAACGAAAGCGACACCCAGTTGACGTTTTGTCTACGAGCGCCATAGCCACGTCAGACAGAGTGACTTGAGAGGCCACCTGATATGTAGGGACGCGCATGCGCACCGCTGCTTCAGTGATGCTCTCGACAGCAGGCGCAGCGTCGGTAGATGGCGCGTCGATGCATTCTGCCACGCGATCCCGTGGTCCGTATACTTTTGCACGCGCCTGTACATCGTTTTGCTAAGATTGCGCGCCGCACGCGAATTTTCCAGCTTTCTCGAGAGATAACGCCGCCACCAGCGATATTGCTGGAAAGTTCGATAGCGCCTGTATTAAAGCCGACGCGCTTGACCGCTTGTCAGTTGATCGACGTTCGACGCTCTGTTCCCCGCTATCAGTGTATTGCTGTAGTTTGACTTTCACTTTCCCGGCCGCAAGTTCGGCCAAATAAAGAGTTTCATCTCTGACGTGCTGACTGCTGTCTTCGCCGACGTCACGACCACGTGACATCTGGTGGAGGTGCTGCACGTTCATGTTCCGAATGCCCCCTTCAAGCCGTGAACCCAGCCCACGTAGCGAAGAAGACACCGACACCATCAGCGACAGTCGAGCCAGCCGCAGATTGCAAGGACAAACCCCCCCCAATACGAACCCATATCGGACAAGACCAGGATCACAACGAAGAAGACAACAGCCACAATGACAGCCGCTCTGCACCTACAACGGTCGTCAGGCACCAACCGAGGGAGTCGCCGGCATTCCGCGGATCACCGTGCAAGGATCCAGAAAGTTGGCTGGAGGCATACGACCGGGTCTCCACGTTCAACAACTGGGACTGCGACGAGAAGCTACGCCATGTCTAATTTGCCCTGGTAGATGGCGCAAGGACTTGGTTCGAGAATCGAGAGTCCGCGCTAACATCATGGGACCTCTTTTGCACCGGATATCTGAACACCTTCACGAGCATCATCCGGAAAGAAAGGGCTGAAACCCTTCTTGAGCTCAACTATGAGAACATCGGACTGTACACCGAAGAAATGACTCGCCTATTTTGCCATGCCGACCCCGCCATCTCCGAAGAAAAGAAAGTGCGCTTCTTGATACAGGGAGTGAAGGAAGAACTTTTCGCCGGAATTGTGCGCAACCCGCCGAAGACGGTCTCAGAATTCGTTTCGGAGGCCACCACAATCGAAAAGGCCCTAGAAATCCGCACTGGGCAGTACAACCGCCGCATGCCGACGACGAACTACGGGGAAGCACGTGCGCTGGGCTCCGACGACCTACGTGAGACGATCAGGGCTGTCGTGCGCGCAGAGCTGCGAAGGATGTTTCCTGCATCGCAACCACAGGTTCATTCCATAGCCGACATCGTTCGCGAGGAACTTCAGCATTCGCTAGGAGTTCCTCGCAACCTGAGTCGGAAGGGATGAGCTATGCTGCCGGTGCACGCCATGCTGTCGCCAATCCGCGCAATCACCAATGCACCGTGCCGCCGCAGTTCCGTTTCGAGACACCGCCGCCACCTCCGACGCCATCCCGCCCGCCTGCAGGCCAACGCTACACCGCCCGAAAGACCGACGTTTGGCGTGCCCCTGACAAGCGCCCGCTCTTCTACCACTGCGGGGAGGCTGGCCACAGGTACCGCCGCTGCCATTACCGTCAGATGGGGCTACGTGGATTCGCCGTCAACGCGCCACGCCCGCAGCCAGGCGAACGGCCTCGCGACATCGACGAATACCTCACCGGAACACAGTGGCAAGAACGACGACCTTCCCGCTCGCCGCCGCCCAGCCGCTACATGTCACCGCACCGTCGGCAGCACACTGGCCCAAACCGGGGCCGGTCGCCTAGCCTGTATCCGAAAAACTAAAGGTAGCAACCGATGGAGGTGCGGTTTGCTGAACGACGAAATACTGAAGATCCTCCGCAGTCGGCGACGGCGCCGCGACGAAGATTTCAGAACCCGCCGCACGCCAAACAACGTCCTGAAGACGACACTTTGCGACCTGAAGCAGACCTGACGACGCAACGCGGTAGCAGCGGTGCAAACCGACGTAGCCGTGACCCGACGCCGTGACATAACCGCAGCGCAAGACGGCGGACTAGCGACCTCGACATTCTGATTGACCGCCACAGCGTCACCGCTCTCGTCGATACTTAGCGGTCCGGATCTCGGGGCCTTCCCAAGCAGTTAGGACTGCTTAGGAAGGCCACGAGATCCGGACCGCTGGAGGCCATCTGATAACGCCGATTGGTGTCTGCACGGCGAGAGTCACCATCGATAACCTGACTTATCCTGCGAGCTTTGTAATCCTACAAAACTGCTCCAGGGATGTGATACTTGGAATGAACTTCCTAAGTGACCACGGCACAGTAATCGACCTGAGGTCGGAGTCGATAACTCTAACCTCAGACCAAGCGCTCCCGCCCCACGCGACGCCAGGGAACCATGCATTGTACATGATAGAAGAACAGGTGACCTTGAAGGCGTCATCGAGGGCGATGAGCACCTACTCCTGAACCGTCAAATTTGCGTCGCACGAGGTATAGCCGAGCTGCGTGACGGTAAAGCAAAGGTAGTGCTGACAAATTTAAGCCACCAATATAGGCATCTCAAGATTGGTACGACAGTTGCCTACATCGACGAATGTGTAGGCGCCAGCGATGCTTTCGCCCTCCTCGATGCTGCCAATCCTGCTTCGACGAATAGAGGTCCCGAACCGGATTTTGACGTCAACCCGAGCCTTCCGAAGGCCAGACAAGACCAGCTCAAAACCCTGCTCCTGCAATGCAAGGACTGTTTTTCGTCATCATCGCGGGTCCGACAAAGGCCCCTTGCTAAGTACCGCATTATAACAGAAGAAAATTCTCGACCACTCCGTCAGAGCCCCTACTGAGTTTCGACTCGAGAGCGAGACGCGATAACGAAACAAGTCGACGAGATGCTACGCGACATCATCATCCAGCCGTCCAAGAGCCCGTGGGCGTCACCCGTGGTGTTAGTGAAGAAGAAGGACGGGACACTGCACTTCTGCGTTGAATATTGGCGCCTGAACGAAATCACGAAGAAGGACGTGTACCCCCTCCCGCGAATAGACGACACCCTGGATCGACTTCACAACGCGACGTACTTTTCGTCGATGGGCCTCAAGACCGGCTATTGGCAGATCAAAGTAGAGGAACGAGACTATGAGAAGACCGCCTTTATAACACCTGACGGCCTCTTTGAGTTCAAGGTCATGGCTTTCGGTCTTTGCTCGGCACCTGCGACGTTCCAGTGCGTCATGGACACCGTACTCGCCGGATTGAAGTGGCAGACGTGCCTTGGGTATTTGGACGACGTCGTCCGGTTTTCCTTGACCTTCGAGGAGCATCTCCGGCGGCTTGAGCCAGTACTTCAAGCAATCAAGACCTCTGGACTGACACTGAAGCCAGAAAAGTGCCGATTCGCATACGACGAGCTCTTGTTTCTGGGTCATGTGCTCAGCAAATCTGGAGTGCCCCCAGACCCGCGGAAAACAGCTGCCATCGCCAACTTTGCGCCACCCACCGACAAGAAGGCCGTGCGCCGATTTCACGGCTTATGTGCCTATGACAGACGCTTCGTCAAAAACTTTTCACGGATCGCCGAACCACTGACAATTCTCACGAAGACTAACGTGGATTTCGACGAATGCGCCGATACGGAAATACACACCGATGCAGCAGCGTAGGACTCGGTGCCACCCTTGTGCAAAAGACTGACGGGCTTGCATGGGTTATCAGTTATGCTAGCCGGTCACTATCCATGGCAGAAGCCAACTATTCCACGACAGAAAAGGAATGTCTCGCCATCCTCTGATCTACGTCAGTTTCGCCCCTACTTCTATGGCAGGCCCTTCAATGTTGTCAGTGACCATTACGCCTTATGTTGGGTAGCTAACTTGAAGGACCCTTCAGGTCGTCTCGCACGATGGAGTCGGAGGCTTGAAGTATTCAACATTACCGTCGTGTACCAGTCCGGATGAAAACACTCTGACGTCGACTGCCTGTCTCGTGCGCCCATCGACGCGCCGCCGCAAGACGACGACGATGACTGCTTCCTGGGAACTATAATGCCGACTACTTCGCCGAAAAGCAACGAGCCGACGCGGAACTGGGGGCCTTATGGAGTACCTCGAGTGCAAGACTGCCGTTGTTCCGAAGGTATTCAAGCGAGGACTGCCATCGTTTTTCTTACAGAACGGCGTTCTCCTGAAGAAGAAGTTCTCGCCACTTCGAACCGACTACGTTCTCGTCGTGCCCTCATCATTGCGACCAGAAGTTCTCCAAGCCCTACACGACGACTTGGCGGCTGGACACCTCGGTGTTTCCCGCACGCTCGCCGAAATACAGGAAAAATACTACTGGCCACGCCTTGCTGCCGCCGTCGCCCACTACCTTAAGACTTGCCGAGATGGCCAGCTACGGAAGACACCGCCGACTAGGCCAGCGGCACTTCTGCAGCCAATCGAGCCACCTCACCGGCTGTTCCAGCTACTCGGGATGGACCTAATGGGGCCGTTCCCGACATCAACTTTCGGCAACAAGTCGATCGTCGTAGCAACTGACTACCTCACCCGCTACGCCGAGACAAAGGCCCTGCCCAAAGGCAGTGCCGCCGAGGTAGCCAAATTCTTCGTGGAGAACATCGCCTTGCGTCATGACGCCCCAGAGGTCCTCATCACAGACAGAGGCACCGCCTTTACTGCGGACCTAACTCAGGCGGTCTTCAAATACAGCGAGACGAACCACCGCCGCACCACCGTCTACCACCCGCAGACCAATGGCCTCACCTAACGTCTAAATAAGACCATCGTCGACATGCTGGCCATGGATGTCGACGTGGAGCACAAGACGTGGAAGGCCGTCCTTCCGTAGGTGGCCTAAGAAACAACGCAGATGACGCCGTACAAGTTGGTCTGCGGAAGGAGCCCGCGACGAAGCTCGACGCCATGCTACCGAACGTCACCGACGAAGAAAACCTCGACGCCGCCGCTTACTTACAACGTGCCGAAGAAGCTCGACAGCTCGCCAGCCTGCGCATCAAGATCCAGCAGTACACCGACAGCCGTCGCTACAATCTTCGACGACGCGTCGTGGAATACCAGCCCGGCGACCGTGTTTGGGTCTGGACGCCGATACGCCGACGTGGGATTAGAGAAATACTCCTTCGGCGATACTTCGGGCCATACAAGGTTCTTCGACGTCTCGGCGCTCTTGGCTACGAGGTCATCCCGGACGGCATTACGAACTCCCAGCGACGCCGCGCACGACCTGAGGTCGTCCATGTCGTGCGCCTTAAGCTGTTTTTTGCGCGTTTGTGAACATGGGGACTCTAATTTTTTCCTTTGTTATTGTAATTTATTTATGCACTTTTCTTTTTCTCTTCTTTGTTCTTTCACAAGCATCGGGACGATGCTTTTTCAGAGGGGGGGGGGGCAATGCCCCGCCCACTTCTTGTATCCGGGTTTGACCAGCAAGGACGGTTATCAACGCTCAACGCTGGCCGCGAAGCAGTGTTCGAGAAGCTTCGCGGTTGTAGTAGATCGTTTTGTTAAGATTGCGCGCCGCACGCGAATATTCCAGCTTTGTCGAGAGAACGCCGCCACCAGCGATATCGCTGGAAAGTTCGATAGCGCTTGCATAAAAGCCGACGCGCTTGACCGCTTGTCAGTTGATTGACGGTCAACGCTCTGCTCGCCGCTATCAGTGTATTGCTGTAGTTTGAACTTCAATTTCCCGGCCAAGGGTTCGGCCAAATAAAGAGTTTCAATAGATAAAATATCAATAGATACAATATACTACCGCCATAATTGTATCCGATACGATACTTGCCAACTGTATCTTAAGATATTTTAATGCATTCGCAAATTTGTTACTGTAGATCCTTACAATGTATAAGCAAACGCCAATGCACAAAAAACGTGTGCTTGAAAATTTCTTAACTTTCACCAATTTTGACTGACTGTACTACATAAGTCCTGGTCTCATTCGCGGCCACCCGTGATGCTTATCCCGTACCATTTTCTTCCTTGCATGATAAATGTAATGGAGGTTTGTTTGAACAGATTTCGTTTTACCCCATTATTTCATCAAGCGCCGATTTGTTTTTCCTTGCCTCAGACACCGCCTGCACTATGTTGAATCCGCCGCATCTGGCAGGCATTGAGAAAATGGAGGAGGCGCTGCGTGAGATATGGACGTCATCTGGCAGTGGCGTCGCGAAACATGAGCTTTGCAGAACCGAGGGCCACTGCCAGGTGGCAGCACCATATCGTCGGCAGAGGGCTTTTTCGTGCATAGCGTCGCATTTTCAGCACAGCTTAAGAAAGACTAGGGTCTTTTTTAATTACGTATCAATGTTTTTTTTCTAGTATCGGAACACACCACTTAATACTTTCGTATTGATGTTGCTCCTCAGATATGCGTAATATTTGCTTTTTGATCGACAATGATCGCAAGTATGAGCACAGCTAACAGTTAAAGATGGCTGGGTATACAGCAAGTGATTAAACTTTGGCCGGGTTGCTGAATCGTGTGATGGACAGACACACTGTTAAAAATTTTGCCCCTTGCTTACGTAAAAAGCTGAAGGTAAAAAGTTGCCGATCACTTTTCCGATTCCCAAATAGGGCGATTTCCGCAAACGAAGTCTCCCTAGAAATATTGTACGTATTGTCTCCTAGAAACATTGTACGTAATGTCTTTTTAAGAATGTTGTACGTATTGTCATTGTCTCCTAGAAACATTGTACGTAATGTCTTTTTAAGAATGTTGTACGTATTGTCATTGTCTCCTAGAAACATTGTACGTAATGTCCTCTTAGGAATGTCGTACGTTATGTCTCGAAGAAACGTACGTTGTACGTGATGTCACCTTAGGATTGTCATACGTAATGTGCCCTGGAAATGTACGTAATGTCTCCTTGAAAATGTTGCATGTAATGGCTTTGAAATTTCGCATAATGAGGAATATGAAATGTGCGAAATAGCGCACTTTGTTGCTTTAATGTGACTAAAGTGCACAACTTGACACCACACTGTACTTAAGAAGTTGTAATAATGGGTGCTGTGTGGTGAAGAAAGTTTCGGTGCTTTACATGCACCTACCGCAATGGTTATCAACTGACGCAAGTGGCAGCTGGTACTTTGCTGCGAAGAAGTTGTTAGAGAGAGGAAAAACGCATTATGCAGTGATGGCGACGAAAAATTCCACTGGATGTTTAACACAACAGTCACAAAGAGATGCATGTACATATTGCCCCTGTTGAAACAAATGCCAGGCTACAAGTGTCTGCTACTTCAGTGAAAATTGAAGTGTTCTGGCACCACACACAAAAATAATCGTACATAGTTTGGCTTTTTGAAGTCTAGGGTCTGACAACATCTCGCCTGGTCGGGATAAAACTTTGATGAAAACGTTGTTGGACGCCAATCACAAAAATCTGGCAATCCCAAGATCAGATATTGCTGTTCCACTTGAACAAGTGATTTGGCAGAGCAAATATAATGGCACTTGCAGCCTGATATATGTTTAAACAGGGGCAACATGTACATGCATGTCTTTTCTCATGACTGTTGCATTTAATACCCAGTGGAGATTTTTGCCATTATTTTTCTCATTGCCGCAAAGTAGATGCTGCCACTGGCATCAGTCAATAATCACTGCGGTAGCTGCATGTAAATCACCATAACTTTCTTCACCACAGAATACCTATTATTACAACTTTTTAAGTACAGTGTGGGGTCAACTTGTGTGCATTGGTGACTCCAAAGCAACAAAATGCACTATTTGGCACATATATTTCTCAGCAAATGCAGCATTCAGTGTTTCCCACAAAGTGCGGGACAGCACATAGCTGTGGCAGGAAGCATGCATACATACTACTTCTTGCCAAGTAAACAGTGAACATCCAGCTGCTCTGAACGCATAAAGATGGGGTTTATTCTGCCAAACTGTACGAGTACACTGTTCGCATTCCGGCTCATCTGAAAAGAGAAGAAACAAAATATATGAGGACACTTGAACCAAATGAAAGAAGGCAATCTGTGCCTAAACTGAATTTTGCATCTACCTTGCAAAAACAAACGAGCCACACAGCAGCAGGTTTTGGATTTCGATACATCCACAGCCCACCCAATCTCATAAAAAAAGAAAAAGGCATGTGTATCCTAAACCCCTGCATAATTGAATAAATGTAGTGTTCACAGTAAAAAATCCAAATGACTTCTGTGCAGACGACATTAAAGACATGAGGGGAGACGTTAAATTCAGTTGAAATGCTAGATTACTATGTTGAGATCAGACATGTGTAACTGTTAAAGCAAAGGGTGATCTTGAAAGCAAGAAAACAAAGCAAAAGTGATAATCAGATTTTGCGCACCAGCTGTCGGACACGTGCAATGGCCGTGAACAGATTCGAACTGAGGCCGGCTAAGAAAGAGTGTCGGTTTTTGTCAAAAATGCCAAATTAAAAAAACTAAAGAGGAGATAAAAACACGTTCTGTGACATTTAGCCTTTCTGCATAAAACTAGGCACATGCAACATGAAATAAGCAAATCAAAATGTACGCAGTGAGCCAATCCAAAGGTTCGCTTGTGAAACAAAGTTTCAGTCACCGCTCCCACATCACGCCAAGTAGTTTCAGGAGGACAGTGTTGCAAATCATCCTTGCCTGTGGTGTTTTCACAAGTTAACACGAAATCAAAATGTAAAATGAGTGAGTGTCATAGGCGGCATCAACAGCCCAAGGCATTCGCTCAAAGGCAGGCACATCGATGCTGCCCAACTTTCTCTCACAGCTTAATGTGTTACACATTATTAAACACTTTCCATACGGAGTTCATAAGTAACGCACGTCCCTGCTCGTCGGGATCCAGAAACTCAACACCTGACAATGGAATCGAGGTTGTAGATGCTCCTGTTTATCGTAATGGGGACGTAGCTTTGCTCTCCACTTGCTTATTCCTTGCACTGTTGCAGTATGCAGCAAAGCTAGCTACACAACCTCTCAGAAGCATTTTGCATTCTGTGGCACTGACGTTGACATTCTGTCCTGCTTCCAAGCAACAGTTTGTCTCGTTCAGAGTAACTTGTACTAAACAGAGCACTCGGTCAAAACGACCGTTAACAAAATAAACTACACCTCCTGCTTGTTCTCGCTCTCGGCTTTTTTCTGTTCCTGGTGACCCCGAACTCGGATGCTTAATAATGCAGCAAACGTGGCAAAGCATCTAGCAATTAACAGAGGATGAGGTAGCCTCTTACACTGCGGAAAGTATGGTGTTGCAGTAATGAGAGAAATTAATGAAGAGCGATTTGGTCAACTTAAGCAGCTTTCTTTGCTAATACTGTCTGCCATCCTGTATACTGTCTGGTTACATAGCCACAGCAAATAGCACCATGTATGTGCTTTCCTGCTGATGTCAATATGACAACCTGCAGTCTGCTGACATACACAGAGTCATTCATGAAAGAGAGCATGCGAGAGTGGCCGACGCTCGGTGACAGCTGACTAGAATGTACAGTGTGCTCCATGAGAAAGCACATCCGCACAAGCTGTCGGCTACTGGGGTTCAAAATCAGGCCCTACACACGCAACCAAAATATGGCAGGAATTACAAGCTCATCAACAAGTAACACCAGTAAAAAAGTTAACTTACATCTTCGGTACCGGATTCAGCGCAATCGTAGTATCAGTTTCATTATTTTGCTGTGTGCAGCTGTCCTTGACTTGCGTCCATTTCCACATTTGCTGCCTCTCATCGGGCTCATATTGAACATCTCCCTGGAAGGCACAAAAATATGTCGTCTGGATATTCTGTTTGTTCCATAATACAGTTATGAAGTCATTATCACATTTGTTCCTGCTTTCGAAACATAACGATGATGTTTTATTTATAAGGAACTTTTCAATACTCTTAAGCTGTGATTAATACAGAGCCAATTGCCCCGTGGCTTCAATGTTTTTTGGTTGACCCACCAGAATTCTTGAATAAAGTAAAAGTAAACAATATGAATATTACGTCAAAGAATTCACCACGCAATTTTAAAATACAACAGTTCACTTGTGTGTACCTTTTACCTAGCTCTCATGTCTGTAGCTTTTCCAACATTTACCCTTTGCAGTTGTCGTCACTGCCATCAGCATGCACAGTGTGGTAACATATAAACATGAAAATTCAAAGTTAGCACAAAGTTTATTTCACATCAGGATTAGTAAATGCAGCCACGAAAGATAATTTTCTCTTTCTCAATAATCTCGCAATTCTCATAGTATTCAATGAATTGCCCTTGATATCACAGTACTGAACACTGTTCGTTTCCAGGCATTGAATCTATCTACCTCGTGCCTTTGTCTTACATGCACATATTATTTCTATGTCCCTTGTCTTGCTCTCAACAATTACATGTTACATTAATGTGCAACATAATCTGTTCATTCATGCCTGTGCACAGACTTATACGATGTTTACATATGTACAAACATCTAACTGCCATGTGGGCCTAAGTCAGAATGCACTTTACATTCTGCGGTACCTTTAAGTACTGTAACCAAATGACTCATTAAAATGTGACTGAAAAACAAAAAGGAAAGCACAGAGCAAATGTCCAACTAAAACAAGAAATGTAGTGCCATCTAGCTATGGAATATAAAATGAAGGCCTAAATGCTGTCATTACACAGTAACACTCAGGCTTCTAGGAATAATGTTTTTGCAGTATGCTGATGAAGACAATGGTGCTTAATGAATACAAGCCCTGGTTTCCCTGACATCTTGAAAAAGCACACAATATCATTTGTCAAATCTGAAGCAGTACTTATGTGAGGCCCTTCAAAATAAAATTGACACCTCAGAGCAGAGAAAACTGAAGATGATCTCTATTGCATTCACCCTTGACACTCCTTCGTCTTGCATATGCACAAAAGATCACACAGTGCATGAGGCCTTTGGCAATAAGACCTGATGATACGGAGTATTTTTGTTTCACTGAATCTTATCACTAATGTTAGCTTTTTAATTAATGTAGTTCATAATTACAACTAAAGAGAGGCTTTACTTGGCCACCTACAAAGCAAAGGACTCTCCAGAAAATCAAACTTTCACCCTTTGACACGCTATGTACACAATTGTGTGCACCACTTATTTTTGCCATTGGTAATGACTAGGGCTAATAGAGAGCAAGATACCTTGGAAGTAG
The DNA here is from genome assembly GCF_013339695.2 of Rhipicephalus sanguineus. NCBI lineage: Eukaryota > Metazoa > Arthropoda > Arachnida > Ixodida > Ixodidae > Rhipicephalus > Rhipicephalus sanguineus. Next base: position 154,715,567 of record NC_051177.1, on the reverse strand, counting down.
GCAGCGCGAAAAGCAAGACAACGCACACAGGGAGGAATGACAATAAGAAGCGCTGATCAAGATACGTTGAACAAGATGCGTTGAGCTTTGGATCAAATGAGCCTGCTGCATAATAAATTTGTGTTCATTTATCTTCATTTTGCAGTGTACTGTTGTATATTATCAAGTTTGCTGAAGGCACTACACTGTTCAACGAGTCGCTCGAAGTGCTCCTTCCTGCGAGCCGTTCCAAAAGTATAATTTTTCTTCACTCCAAATGAACATACACAAAAACAAATTTGCACTATATTTTTGGCGTAAGATTTCATTCTATTATTGTAAGAACGTAGCATGAAAGAGTTTACAATAAATAGATATTTATTACAATTGAAATATAATTACTATAACACACAAATTAATGCATTATGACATTATTTTTGTTGCAAAATATCGGGTGCCTTGAAATGATGTATCAATTTGACGCATTTACAGACAGTTTTTCATTGGTGGCGTCTGAAAGGTTTAAAGAAAAGGGAAATATTTCACCCTGTTTCTGTACAGCACAACAATACGAATAGAACCAATGCAGTGATAAAGTAGGCTAATGAACAAAATTATTTGCAGTCAAAATGTTATGAGCAGCAGATATTTAAAACTCGGCAACTAGTGAAGCTTGCAATTATGCACTACCAAGAACAAAAATCCACAGAAGTTCAGATGACCTTCTGCTTTAAACACTGTGCTTCACAGGAGGGAGCTTGCATTATGTATAGTTCAGTAGAAAAGTTTTTCAAGTGCTTTATAAAGAATAGAACTGCACGCTGAAAAGAAGTTAGTTGGACGGCTTGATGGGAACAAACATTTAACTTGTTTCATTCGTTCTGAGCATCCTACTTCACCAAGGAAGGTGTGAAAAATATGATAAAAAAGCAAGTGAAAAAGGTATCTCAATGACAGACAGTGACACAAGAAATCAGATTCTATTGAGACATTTTTTGCCCATCTTTGAGTGCCTGTCCCTCATGAAAGTGCAGTCGGCTGCAGCCATTAGCAAGACATAGCTTCAGGTATGCTTTTGCCCATTTCTCTTTACTAATGCAGCTACTGATATCATATATCCTTAGAAAAAATTGAAATGCACTATCAGCAACGTTGCTGTGTTCACGAGCTCATCAGAAGAGAAGCTGGTGTCATCCAAAGATGACAAGAAAGCGACAGGAATGGTTCAAGTGATCACAGGAGCAACTTGTAAGCAGCACAAAGCATGTGACTGGAAGTCTGAGATTTCCATTGTAGAGGCTGTAAGGAAGGCTAAAAGCATTGGCTCTTTATTTGAGCCCAAGGTATAATGGTGAGTGTCCTTCAGACGATATTTCTTTTGGGTACATGTCACATCACGCTGATCCAACCGGCCACATTCTCTGTGACCCAGAACAGCAGGGTGAAGTGTGCCCAACTGCACGACTGTTTGCAAAGAGCTGTGAGGGTGCAAACTATGCTGCAGGCAAGTTGCAACATTGTGTGTTTGAACAATATCACAAACACTTGCTATTACATACTGTTTCCTGTCTTGGTGTTCCCATATATAGTGCCCTAATTTTCTCAGGTTGGATGATAAAATAGCACACACTTAGACAGGGAGCAGAGAAGCAACATGACACAAGCACTAACAACAAATTGTTTAATTTGAAATAGCAGAGGAGACTTATGTAACAAACAGGTGAAAGTGAGTGCGCGTGTCACACAGGCATGACTGCAAGCCATCTGAAATCTGTACAAAGGAATACAAGTTCCTTTTCGGGCAAGAACTAATATAAGGCGTTGTAACACATCTTGTGTCTAACCACTGAGTCATTTCGGCTTCAATTATCTCAC
>NC_051177.1:154560197-154713613 GCF_013339695.2 Rhipicephalus sanguineus | reverse complement strand
CTACCTTTAGCGCTTTTTCCATCCTCACCATGTACCGCATCAATAACAGCGGGGACAAAGGACATCCTTGTCTCAACCCCTTGCTAATTTCACGCTGTCCTTGCTACTTATTCCTGCCCATTCTATACAAACTGTATTTTTTGGTATATTTCCCTGAAAGCTGTCTACAGTCGTCAACCTATGCCCACTTCTTTCAATATATCCCACAAAATTTCCTGATTAACGTTGTCATACGCCCCGGGATATCTAGATAAGCTACGTATAAGGGCCTGTTTCTATTTTCGATATTTCTATGCACTGGGTAAGAACAAACAATGATCGTCTAACCGCCTGCCGATTCGAAATCCATTCTGAATTCTCCAAAATATCATTTTGTTCTACCCCACGCTTCTATTTTTAATTTTACTGCCGCATCGCCAACCTGTATCGCACGATGTAATGGTTAGCGGTCTATACGAGCGAATGTTATCCTTTTCTCCCCTGCCTTTATAGATTAAGTTCATTCTACTTTTTCGCCAACTGTCTGGCATTTCGCTCTTGTAAGCACTTTTCTACGGCTTTCAGCAGTGCTTCTTTAGTGTTATGTCCGAGTTCGTTAATGAGGCTGACGGGAACCCCATCTAAGCCCCGGAGTAGTGCGCTTAGAATTTTCCTTCGGCCTTCTTCCAATTGATTATCTAGTACTACATCTTCGTCGGTTGCACGCCTTGCGCACTTTTACTCACCGGGGGAATCCCCTGGGCGACCTTTTTAAACGAATCGGCTGCTATCTTTCGGATGTACCTAGCGCTTCATACCTTCCAATTGATTTCCTCTTCATCTACCATATGTGTTGCATTGTGACAGACTCCTACCCAGCGCTTTTAGGTGGCTCCAAAATATCTACGCGCGGCCTTCTTCTTTTCGCGAATCCTGTCATCAAGCATTCACTGTCACCTTTAATATTTTTGCCTCGACTAATTTCTGCACAAATGATTTGTCCTCTAAATATATTCCCAAATTTGGTTGACTTCGTCCTGTGGCCGCTTCTCCTTTTTTGCCTGTCTGTGGCTCCCGTGATGCCTCAGGTCGCTTCTCGATCACCTCCCGGATTTCTTTGTTCCACCAACTTTTTGGCTTCTCTTTCCTTTCCAACAAATAGTTTTCTTGTCTTTTTCCATTTCTTTCGCGATTATTTGTAGCAGCTCACTATACTTCCAGTCTTTGCCTGGTAGTTCGTCTACTTTTTCCTCGACTCTTGCGGCTATATTTGTTATTTGTTTGTCATTTAGATACAAGCTGCCAAACTTGATTCTATGTTTTTATTTTCAGTTTATATCCCATTTGTAATATTATGCGTTTATGATCACTACCCAAGCTGTTAATCCTTCCTCGTCTATTCTTATCTCTCTAAGTTTGTCATATATTCCTTCCGACTTCCCACGTGATCTGCCCCTCACACTTAGGCCCCACGTTAACTATCTCAAGACTATGTTGCTCGCAGAGATCTAGCAATAACTTGCCATTGGTGTCTGAATATCCGTCAAGGTCATGAATGTGAGCGTTCATGTCCGCTAGAAGGATTATTTCAGCATCATGAACAAATTCTTTAATATCGGTGCTTATGCATTTCACTATCTCCAGATTCTTTTCTCTGCAGTTTTTCCCCGTCCACAAGTAAGCTACACCTAGCCACGTTTTCTGTCGACCTACTGTGCCCGAAACCCATATGTGCTCTGAACACGTTTGTTTCACTCTATCCCATTTTGTTCTGCTATGAATTAGCACTCCAACACCCCCACGTCTCCTTTCTGTTGTGATCCTGTTACATCCTTCTCAAAATATAATTGTCAATATGTGGTGGCTCTTCCAAGTCTCTAAGGGTGTTTCTGTAACCGCAAAAACCTATCTGTCTCTTGTTAACTGTCCCTCAATCTCTAACCATTTGCCTTTTTTCTGCCACCCTGCATGTTTATGTAACTAATTGCAACACGCGCCTTCTCCCTTCTTTTACCTTTTCTCTGGTTTTTCGCTATACTGCCTGTCAAAAAGTCCCCCTGGTTGTTTTCCTCATTACAAGCTACCCTGGGCACCAAAAGGGCCCGCGTGCCCCCCAAAAAAAGCTACCGCGCGTCCTGCAAGTCGCCAACCCACCTCAGACCAAGCCTCCTATCGAAGTGTATCCGTCTCTTCGAAAACCACCCCACCTGTGCACCTCTCTGTTTATTTCCACTACCTCGATGCCTTTCTCTCGACTCATCTGCCATATCTCTTGTTTGCGTCGACAACCGCTCTTTGCAGGTTGCCGTCACGCACCGGTACCTCCGGTATTGTGCATACCACTATCTGCACCTAGGGGAAATGGCGCGCATGTCCATCGACCCGTTCGCCAATGTGGTCGCTAGTTCGGCTGATTCTTCATTTCAAGACGTCGTGTAGACCTCCCGCGATTATCACGAGGTTACGTCCATTAGCCTTAGTGCTATTTTGCGCTAGGCTTGTCTCATCACTGATCCCAGCCATGTCCCGGAACTTCCCTATTAAAACTCGTTTGTCGCTCTCAGTCCTTTCCTTGACTGCGTCTGCGCATCTAACTAAATTCGAATCCCCGGCGATTATCACTGTGCTCCGACTTTTCTGCTGGACTGTCCGCACCTGGCCACTGCCTCGGTTACTACCGCGTGCCAGTGCCGGCTGTTTGTCCCCTCCTCTTCCCAAAACTACTTCGCGGAAGCTGGGTCCTGTGACCCTTGCACCTGTCTTTTCCAAACCTGTTTCCCCCTTCGCGTCTTCCACTGTGGGGGTCGATGCCCCGCTGTTCACGCTGTCGCTTGCTTCCTTGTTCACCATGACTGCCTTTGTTAACCCCACCTCGGCTGACTTAAAGGAACACTAAAGGCAAATATTATGTCGACGTTGATTGTTGAAATAGCGGCCCAGAAACTTCGTGGTGCTACTTTTATGCCAAGGAAGTGCTTATTTTGAAATAAAATCACGTTTTAGTGGTCCGCATCGCGTTAGCACACTTCAAATCACCCGCCTGAAATCCGACTTTCATACGTCACTGCTGCCGTGCCCAACGTTCCCCGCCTTTCCTGCGCGGCCGCCGACACTAGAAGCAGCAGAGCGAAAGTAGCGGGACCCACAGCAGCAACAACGGCCATCGAAGCTTGCCGAAGTCGCCGCAATGGATGTGGACGGAGAACTTGACAACGAGACATTGGCTCGCGACGCTGGGCTCCAATTAAGCGACTTGAGCCCCGTGATGACAGCGGTAGCTGCTGAGGGCTCGTAGTGCCGGCGTCGTTTGCATGAGGCATTTCGTCGAACCTTCTCTCAGAGCGACTTTCACGAGCGCGCACAAACCACACGCGCAGTACGCGATCCGAAACTACCACTGAGACGCGATCGCGTGAGCGAAGCAGGGCGCCGGGCGAAGCGCAGTCGGCGGAAACGGAACCTTTGAACCACGCGCGCCGTTCCCCTATGGCAAACGCCCAGAGGTTCTTTTTTCCAATGAATCAAACGGAAAACAAACAAACAGCATTTTATTACGTCTTTTTGATGCACGGAAGGTTCTTTTTTTTATTGCTGCTAGTTTGATTACTAGTGATTTATTGTAGGCAGACTCTCATAACGTCATCGGGATCACTTCGAAAATGTCCACTCGTGCGCTCATCATGTATACATTTAGCTTAATTTCTCGATAAGGGCACTGCTGTGATAATATTGCTGTTTTAGAAGTTGTCATACATTGAGCTTTCACTCTGACCTAAATTGTTATTTGCCTTTAGTGTCCCTTTAAGCCTTCCCCCATAGCCATCGTTTTTAGGGGCGAGCTCCTTATAGCATCACCTGGTAGGTCGTCGCTCCATCCGGCGTTCCCACCGCCGTCGCGTCTCCCGTATCATTCAATAGATGGCGCTGTCCCATAGAGATGCATGCAAACTGCAGTTGGGTGACGATATACTAGATGGCGCTGTCCCATAGAGATGTGTGCAATATGGCGGTTGGGTGAATACACGCTAGATGGCGTTATAGGTGCCGCTGCTCTCAGGTTGGCTGCTGCGCTCGTTATCAGATGCGAAGTATCTTATGGCGGAGTTCAATCCGGTGGTGGAGGGACGCGCTGGTCGCCGAAGGGAGCGGACGCATCTCACGTCGGCTCCGTCTTCCAAGAACGATTTCCCAGTGATTTTCGGTTATTCACCCTATGAAGTTTACACCAACGCATGCGGAAAGTCACCAGGATTCTACTGACACCACAATTCAAGGTGGGAAACGACTTTTTTGCCGAATTCGAGAGGTTTTTGACCCGCGCTCGACCGGCTCGGCGCAACGCTAGCCAGCCACCCGAGGAGACGCGCCGAGCGCTTTCTCTGACGCGGGCGCCCCGCTTCGCCCATCAACGATGGAAGTCCAAGTGAACGGGGAGGATATCTCCCCCGAAGAGTTTCTGGAGGGCGCCGGTTGGTGCACCATCGGATCCAAGACCCAAGCTAACCGTGCGAACGCGCAGAGCAACAACCAGACCGGAGCCCACTCCCGCACCGGCGAGGGAGCGGACGGCAACCGACAGCGTTCACGTCAACAACAGCGTAACGTCAGGCAGCAAGTTATCAGGAACAGCAAAATGCCACTACTCCCACGAAGCGATTTCAAGATCGTGGTACGACCCGAGGAGGCCTCGACGTGGCCACCACCGGAACCGTGCGCCTCGCATCGGCCATTTACCGGGCGGCCAACGTACCTGCGCATGAAGCTGGAGAGGACACGGTGTGCTCCAACAACCACCAAAACATCATAGTCGTGAGTACACCCCCACGCTACTCACGCCGCTAAGTACAGACAGTTACAAGCCATCACCGTCGGCGACCGCCGCCACGAGGTCAGTGCCTACGAGACGGCCCCCGACTACACAGTGAAGGGAATAATCAAGGGCATCCCGTTGGAGGAGGACGCCAAGTCAATTCACTCCAACATCGTTCACGCACGCAACCCTCAAGCCCTGGCAGCCAAACGGCTCAGTAACACCACGACCGTCATAGTGGCATTTGAAGGACCGCGAGTGCCCACCTACGTCAGGTACGGCGGCGCCCTTCTTCGCTGCGTCCTGTATCGCAAGCAAATCGATATGTGTCACTGCTGCGGAAGACTTGGTCACCGCATGGACGTGTGCCCAAACCCTCAGGACAAAGTGTGCCGTGGTTGTGACGCCCCTAACCCAGGCCCCGACCACCAGTGCTCCCCCCGATGCAAGCTGTGCGGGGGCACACACATGACGGCGGATCGCAACTGCCGCGCAAGGTACAAGACCCCCTACGTCGTGACGAAGAGGCAATGGGAACGACGCAGGGCCGCCGAGGAGGCGGAGGCCGCTGCCACCACCGGTCCCGCCGGCAAGCCCCGCTCAAGATCCAGGACCAGCAGTCAAAGCCGCTCCCGGTCCCGGAGCCGCACCCCGGGCCCCCAGCAGCATCAGAAACGCCGGGCCCGCAGTCGCACTCCCAGAGGGACCCCAACGGGGGACACCAAGACCGCTGAATCGGTGAGCTTTGCAGATGCGGTCAAGGGAAAACGAGCACCAAACGCGGAGGCTGGCGGCAAAACGCCCACTAAGATAGAGACGGAGATAGCTCAATTAACACAGGCTATGCAAACGATGAAAAGGCAAATTGAACACATGCAGGCACAGATTCGCGCAAAAGACGAACTCATACAACAACTGCAGTCCGCCGCGAACAGCGAGACTGATCCACAGGCAATGCAGGAAACACAAGAAGAACCCACAGAGGACGATGAGGTAGAAGGCCCTGATACTAAACGCAGACCCGCTCCCACCCCTCTAAAGGCAGCACGTCTCAAGCGCACGCGCGCAGCAATACGCGACGCGCGACTCGAAGCACTCGAGGGTCGGTTAAGCAGTCTAGAGGAAACTATCACCGCAACCATCACGCGTACCATCCAGCAGAGCTTGGAGAGCGTTCACCTCAGACTGTCCAGATTAGAAGCTGCTAACAGCACGCTGGGGACGTCGCATAGCGAAGCGGCGCCACACATTTAGCACCACGTGAACATGGCCCGACACCCATCGAAACAAAAACACACGATATGGCAGTGGAACTGCAGAAGTTACCGAAACAAGCGAGCACACTTACAACAATATCTGAAAACGATCCCCGAACGCCCAGACGTCATCATATTGCAGGAAACGAACGGCCCCGCCAAACTTTCGGGGTACCAGTCAATAACAGGCAAGGCGGAGAAACCAAACGTCACCACGTTGGTCAAGCGAGCGCACACGGCTATCGAACACGACACCCATGTCAGGGACATTGAAAACGTCCTCGTAGAATTAATTCCACCACGCAAGACGCCCGACAGCATCTTCGTACTGAACGTCTACAGCAGTCCCAGATGCCGCAAACACCGCTTCCACGTCCTCTTCAAACGAGCACTCGACATCGCCAAGGGGCAACAGCTCTTCATTGGGGGCGACTTCAACGCGGTGCACACAGGCGTGGGGTTACAAGCACGATCACCCGAAAGGCAGGCATTTGTGGGCAACGGCGCAACACGCCGGCCTCGAGCTGGTCACTGACCCCGCAGTACCAACAAGGCAGGGCAATAGCGTCAGCACCGACACGACGCCGGACCTTACCTTTACGCTGCAACACACGCAAAGTCATTTGGACGAACACCATGCAAGACTTGGGTAGTGATCACTACATTATTTCCATAGAAGCAGAAGGCGGCCCACAGGAACACAATGCCGGTCGCCAAATAAAGATCACTAATTGGAACCAGCTACGGAAAAATCGTGACAAGCAACAATCCGAAGACATCAAAGACATAGAACACTGGACCGACCAACTTCGGCGGGACATCAAGCGCGTGACGCAAACGATACCGTCGACAGCTGGGCTCGAGAGTATAGACACCCGGTTATTGCACATGTGGGAAGCCAAAACCCAGCTGCAGCACCGTTGGAAACAACAGAGACACAATCGAAGACTGCGAAAACGGATAGCGCAGCTCAACAAAGAAATAGAAAAGCACGCGCTTAGCCTACAAAAACAACAATGGGAAGAGAAATGCGCGGAGATGGACGGTCAGCTCACTACGAGTCGCACGTGGCAAATGCTGCGGTACCTGATAGATCCTGCCAATACCAAGACCACACATAGGCAAGGCATATACAAAATTATACACGCTTACGGGGGAACGGAGCAAGATTTCCTACGAGAGGCGGAACTCCGTTACATATCCCAAACGCCACCGCAAGTACATCCGGACTACACGGGAGAAACCAACACCACCCTGGACGCGGAATTCTCCGTTGCCGAAATCGAGGCAGCCCTCATCAAACTCAACACCAAGTCGGCCCCCGGTCCAGATCGAATAACGAACAGGGCACTGCGCAATCTCGATTACGGATCGATAGAAAAACTGACAAAATACATCAACGAGTGTTGGGCGCGTGGCAAGCTACCCCAGCAATGGAAAGAAGCACAGGTCATACTTATACCGAAGCCCGGCAAAAAATTACAGCTGGAGAATCTGCGCCCTATCTCCCTCACGTCCTGTGTAGGCAAATTGCTGGAGCATGCGTTTCTCATTAGACTTACGGATTACCTCGAAAACAACGAACTATTACCACACACCATGATTGGGTTCCGAAGACATCTCTCCACGCAGGACGCCCTTCTACAACTGAAACATCAAATCATAGAAAATCCTGGGCGCTCGACGAGAGCTATCCTCGGGCTGGACCTGAAGAAGGCCTTCGATAACGTTCGACACGACGCCATATTGCGACAAGTAGACAAGCTGAATCTCGGACTGCGAACGTACAACTACGTCCGAGACTTCCTCACGGGAAGAACCGCACGCATGCGAGTGGGACAACTAGAGTCAGATCCAATCAACATCGGAGCTCGGGCACCCCGCAGGGCTCGGTGATCTCGCCGATGCTCTTCAACCTAGTCCTGCTAGGGTTACCCGAACGATTACATCAAATCGAAGGACTGCACCACACGTTATACGCGGATGATATTACGATCTGGACGACAACGGGCAGTGACGGAGCGATCGAGCAACGCTTACAGGAGGCAATAGAATGCGTGGAAGACTACCTCATAGGCACGGGACTCACCTGCTCGGCTGAAAAATCCGAATTGCTGCTATATAGACCGGTCAGAAAGGGGCGCCCACCCAAGGGCTACGTCCCCTCGGAAAAAAAGAAGAGATCAAATTAACAGCATCAAACGGCTCACCCATCCCGACGGTAAATAAGATCCGGGTACTGGGGATGATGATAGAGCAGAACGGCGGCAATGGCGAAGCACTGCGCAGGATAACGGCAAAAGTCACCAGCACGATGCAACTCATCCGACGCATCGCGAATAAACACGCGGGCATGCGCGAAGGGCAGCGTCATACGACTCATACAAGCCTTCGTCATTTCTCAAATAACGTACACGGCACCGTTTCACAAATGGAAGGTTGCGGAAAAGGACAAGCTTAACGCCCTCATACGCAAGACGTACAAATTTGCGTTGGGACTTGCGCCTGGAGTTAGCACCAGCAAACTCCTAGAACTAGGCTTGCATAACACGCTCGAGGAACTCGTGGAGGCGCAACAAATGTCCCAGCTCGAGCGCCTATCGAAGACCCGCCCGGGCCGACACGTGCTCGAAAAACTCGGCATAACATACCACACGCAGCATGGCATCAAGGTCGAAATTCCAAGAGCAGTACGCGAGCGAATATACGTTCCGCCATTGCCTCGCAACATGCACCCCCAGCACCACACGGGACGGCGTAAAGCCAGGGCACAAAGCATGAACCAAAGCTACTCCAACGACAAGGAAGCGGTTTTCACAGATGCAGCCCGTTATCCAGACAGGAAGAGTTTCGTGGCGGCAGTTACCAGCCATCGAGGCAAATACCTCACGAGCGTGACCGTGAACACTGCACACGCCGAAGCGGCAGAGGAAGCGGCTATAGCACTGGCCCTCACACAGACCAAGGCCACGTACGTGATCAGCGACTCACAAACAGCGATTCGCAATTTTGCGAACGGGCGCATCTCGCAAGAGGCGTGCCACATACTACAGCGACATCCCGTACATCCAGGAGAGGTCGACTTCGATAACCGAAGGCACTTGCTGTGGATACCGGCACACACCGGACTGAGCACCCCAAACGAAGCGGCTCACCGTGTTGCTCGAGGCCTCACTCACCGAGCATCACCGGAGGAACAAGAGCCCCCGCGGGGTACGGCAAACGTCTGGGCGTGGGAGGATCGTATGACCAGGTTTCACGATATCACGACACACTACCGGTTACAGAGACGCGTATATCCATCCCCTCACGATAGGCTAAACAGGACGCAAGCGGTACACTACAGACAATTACAAACAGATTCGTACAGGAACCCCAGACTCATGCACGCCATGTATCCAGATATTTACACTACAAACAGATGCAGCTCGTGTGGCGAGGTTGCCACGCTTAGCCACATGTTGTGGGAGTGTCAGGGCTTAATAGACAAATCGAACAGTGCCGATTCATCCGTCTCTTCCACCGCCAGCCTCCGCTCGCGCTGGAAGACCGCACTGCTCAGCTCGAACCTGACAGCACAACTCTGGGCCGTCCAGCGTGCCGAGGAAGCCGCTTCGAGACAAGGTCTCGGAACCGCGTCCGCGGTGGGTGCCCAGGCCCACTAAAAAGACGCCGGACTCAAATCTCATTGATTTGACAATAAAGTTTCCGTTCTTCTTCTTCTTCAATCCGGTGGTGGTGTGCGGCGTGACCACCCTTACTGCCGTGCGCATACCCTCTCCACACACCTCCTCTCCACCCCCCTCGCCATTCCTCCTGTCCTCTTCCCCTTTAGCGGGAAATGGTGTAATTTTTCTCTCATTCTCCTTGAGCATCGCCGTACGTGAAGGAGTGCGCTTGCCGGATCGTGCTGCTTGGCGGACCATGGACGACGAGGAGCGCCGGGTGCGGAAGGCCGCTGCGTCTCGTGCTCGTCGGCAGGATCCCGAGGTGCGAGCTCGAGAGGCTGCCGCCAAGCGAGCGCAGCAGTAATCAAAGCGGCATATCGCTTTGATTACTGCTGGTCGAAACCACTGAACATTTCACGGTGTAACCATGATTGCTTCAGAAGATTCGCCCAAGCTCTTCATCATTCACCCGTGGATATGCTGCAATTTTTTTCCCCGCTCTGTCGCCTACGCATTCTCCAGCTCGGCGGTTCTTACCAGGAGCTCATTCTGGGCAGCCATCATTATTTCCATTTTCGCCTCTAACTCGCATTGCTTACACTTAGCGTCAGCTCCCTCTGTCTTCTCAACCGTACAAACCTCTATTTTCCATCCCATTCCGCACCCTGAACACTTTACGGTCTTTTTGACCATGGCTAGATCGTTCACACGGCGGATTAGATACACTTAAAGCCAAATGGTATCACAAAACTCCGCAAGTATGTTTCACTTCAAAGCACATGTGTACCTTTCAGCCACGTGGTGGCCGAACAAACAAATAATAAAAAAACCCAGGCGGCTGTCAAACAGGAAACAGTACAAAGTTGTAAGCCCTATTAAGCTTCAATCTAGTGGCTTATGTACTCATACAACTAAAAAAAAACAAGCTCGAATCATGCAAAAAAAAACTTATCTGATGCTGTCATTCCGGAGCCCACGAAAAACACGTCCGCCCTCTAGCAAGCGCTACGGGCACTCCGGCGCAAGCAGCTGTGTTTGAACCGAACAGGCAGCGCCACCAGACGCCCGCGGCGGAAAAGTTGGGATTGTCGTTTGTTGTTCCCGGGCGCACAGTCACGGTAGAAACGCAGGGCTCCTCGCCGAAAGGACGTAAAAACGTCGCAGTAGTCCGGTACTTTTTCGTACTTCTGCGTGCATGGCTGGCACAACAGCTGTAGGAACACCGTTCGGAAGCAACTAGCTTTAAAATTCTGCGGGTTACCTCAGAAGTCGGACGAAAATGAAAGACAGCTCTACCGCCGCTGTGCGGGGCTGCGTAAGCAACGCCTCGAATTCCGTCCATAAATTTCCCCACTCTCGTGCGTTTTTTTTTCGCCTTTTATTATTTATTTTAAACGTATACACAAGCTTACAAGGTCACAAAGAAATAGGAGGATAGCAGGCTGACAACGGCTACCTAGAGGGGCAATGTGCCTGTCTACGTCTTCTGTTCTCACGCGTGATTTCTTGCCAGCCAGAGCGGCGAGCAGGGGTAGCCGGTGCGGAATCAGACACAAATTTGCCGCGTCCTCTTCGTTGGGAACGAAGACAGTTCGGTATGGCTCAGCACACTTAGAGCACTGAAAAATCAAAAGCTCGCCTCCACTCGTACGTCGTAGTCCACTGTTTTCGATTGCACTCTGCATTTTCCTATAATGTCGGAAGATTCCATCGCGCACCTTAATTCTTCTTTCAGACCACACACTGACCACTCGCGTGCGACTTCGTACCAAGCGACCAAGAACTCCTCTTGAAACACACGTTATTGCAATTGCAATCCTACGGAAACCGCAGAACAACACACGATCGTCGCTTCTTGTCCTCACGTTCACGCGCGGGCTGGCGGCCATGGCTGGCGATGCGCTTTCCTAGCAGACAACAAGTGACGAACTGATGGGCGCTTGCAGCATCACTGTCTGTAAAGTGTGTGCGCGCGCTACCTGTGTGTGTGTGTGTGGGGGGGGGTAATCTACTGTTCCGCGAGCGGTGTCCAAGGGACGGAAAAGAACTTGTTTCCGGCGCAAGCAACTGTGTTTTGTCGGCTTTTTCTTTTCTTTTTTTTGTTGGTAGGGCTCGCAGTTCGGTTTTCAGCGAAAAGAAGGGGTGAGGAGGGTCCGTCTATCTCGAATGACTTGAGGCGAAAGGGGGACGAAGTTTTGTTGAATGCTTGCGTTAACAAGAGTTGCTGCATGCTGGTTTTTGGCTACAGCTTTAAACGGCTGTAGTTTGAGAGGTTTTTCAGACAGGAAGAAAAACATAAATAAAGATAAGATTAGCACAGCGTATTTACACACGCAGACAGAAAAAAAGAAGAACTACGGTGGCTGTTCTCGGAGAACAGCGGCCGCCGCAACCGTAGCCGCCGCCTTGAAACATGAAGACGGGACCGTAGGCGACAATACAGTGCGCCGCTAGCCTGATAGAAGGTGAGCCTCGTCTTTGTTCTTCTCGTGCCGGGCCGTAGAGGCCTTCTTAGCAGGGCTCTTCCGTGCGGGCTCGCGTCCGGCGCTGCTGCCACGCGGGGGAAGCAGCAGAATCTGCAGTGGGCTGCAGATTCTGCGTCTCCTCGTGCCGCTAAGTCTGCTGCTGTTGCGACGTCAGTGCGCTCCGCTGCCGCGAGCGAAACTGAGTTTTAAATGCGAAGCCTTTCTTAGTGAACCTCAGGCACTTTGGCCACATCTATCTATCTATCTATCTATCTATCTATCTATCTATCTATCTATCTATCTATCTATCTATCTATCTATCTATCTATCTATCTATCTATCTATCTATCTATCTATCTATCTATCTATCTGTCTGTCTGACTGTCTGTCTGTCTGTCTGTCTGTCTGTCTGTCTGTCTGTCTGTCTGTCTGTCTATCTATCTATCTATCTATCTATCTATCTATCTATCTATCTATCTATCTATCTATCTATCTATCTATCTATCTATCTATCTATCTATCTATCTATCTATCTATCTATCTATCTATCTATCTATCTATCTATCTATCTATCTATCTATCTATCTATCTATCTATCTATCTATCTATCTGCCTACGTCTGGGTGCTCTCGTGATCGCCTCCTTGAGAACAGACACTGGTAATTGAAATGCGAGAGCGTTAAGAAAAACCGACATCGGCAGCGTTGACCCGACAAACCTAAAGCATAAAATTATAGGATCCGAGGAGGAATCCAACCCAAGCATTTTGCGCGGCAGTCTGGTATTCTTCCAAAGAGCCACGCCAGGTCTTGAAGCTGCTTTGGAAAAAGGACCTTATGCAGGCGTACTGTCAGTGGAACGTCAATTGTTGCTGCAGTGCTGGCTATCTAACTATATAACAAAGCAATAAACATTACATATTTTCTCGTCTACGTCTATTGTGGTTCTAGTGTTGAGTCTGCTTTTATAGCAGTCTAATAAGCAGTGAATTTTATTGCTTTGGTTCAGCAAGCTGTATTTAAAAGTTGCTCGACCTCGGAGGAATACGCTAACGAAAGTTACGTGTGATAATCACACCATCGCACCGTAAAGTGCACTTCGTTTCGATAATACTGGCGTCTGTGCTCTAACGTGAGTTCTGACATCACGTCAGACCACAGATTACCTTTCAAACGCCGTTGTACGTTCCAAGAAAAAAAAGAGCACATGTGACTCTTTTCAGTATCACCTGTGCTCTCTATCTATCTATCTATCTATCTATCTATCTATCTATCTATCTATCTATCTATCTATCTATCTATCTATCTATCTATCTATCTATCTATCTATCTATCTATCTATCTATCTATCTATCTATCTATCTATCTGTCTGTCTGTCTGTCTGTCTGTCTGTCTGTCCGCATACGTCTGGGCGCTTTCCTGGTCGTCTCCATAACTTCTAATATACAAAAATTGGCATATCAGGGGATCAGTGTATGAGGAACACGATTCACTGGTCATGACATGAATAACGCAAAACGCCTGTCACGTACGTCTTAAAACCCTTTCCATTAGTCACGTGTGGCACAGGGGATTCAGTCTCAATCAACACAGTAACCGCGAACATACGAATTGAAACTCAAGGCAAGCGAGGGAGCTGAAGGCAGAACTCCCCGGGAAGACGCTCGTCCACGTGGTTCGCCAGGATGACGCTTTTCATTTCTTATGAGACAGGGCGATCGCCTCATGCTGAGCGAGTATGACGTCAGATTGAGAGCCGCTTTGCGACATGCGAAGAAGCCGGCGCTAAGTGCCCTGATGGCATACGGCTATACTATAGCAGTGCGGACGTCGACCGCTTTAAGACGCTGCGGACAACGTGTTATGTCACCTGCTACGACTCGGGTCCTGCGGGTCACGTCAATGGTAGCTGGCCCCCGCCGGAGTACCCGTTAGCCCATCTTTTGCAGAGAGGAAGGCGCGTTCGTGCTAGAGAGAACAGAGGTTTGCTTACATACAGGCATGATGAGAGATATCAAGAAAGAGAGCTTTTTACAACAAGTCTTCGGCTTATAAAGCCCCAAGTCAGGCAAACCTCAGGCACTCAAAACCAGTGTCCGCAGCTCCCACCAATCCCGTGATTTGCCATCCCAGCGTCCGGCCACCAGAAAGGAGGCGATGAGTCACACAATACTCTCGTTGGTCGAAGAGTCCAATTGGGGAACACCAGTATACAACTCACGTGCCACGCCCCGACGACTCCGATTCTGGACGTCAGCGAGGAGGAAGTCCGAAAGCGGAGAGGGGAGGTGTCGTTGACCTTGGAGAAAATGGACAGCTTACTTGAGCACGTGCAAACCTTCATGTCTGCGCTCCTGTGAATGAATGTATTGATTTGGTGAGAACCCTTCGAGAGCTATCCCATGCCGACAACAAAGTCCAGAAAAGGGGTGTCCCGAAGTTTTGGTCGGAACCCGTCTACAACGGCATTCCACACTCGCTCGATCCCGCGGGCGTAAGCCTTCTCCAGAAAAATGCGGTGCTCTGTGTCTCCGTCCAAGCGCCGACTTATGGGGAAACCGTCGGACTGACAGGCCTGCTTCGCGGTATCACGCCCAATGGCGCCTGCCAAGAAGAACTCTAGAGCCGGTCGTAACACATCCCGCATTCGATAACGTAACTGACTATAAGAACGAGCGCGTACACAGGTATGCGCTGACCAAGGTGGCCAAGATGAACGCAAGCGACATGGGCGGCCTGCCGGCGTCAATTTGCCTGAGCATCGGCAAGCCGTACATGATCACGGCCAAGATCGACTAAGCCACGGCCTCGTTAATGGAAACATGGGCACCTTGTGGTGCGTCGAGTATGACGAACACGGCAACGTTTTGCGCTTGTGGCTTGAATTTCCAGCTTCCACGGTAGGCATTGTCGTCCCAGCCAGGACGAAGCACATCGATACCGCACAAACCTCAATAGAATTGAAATCGGTGCCCATGCGAACCACCACATCCACGATATACTCCAGAAAAATATATCGTGCAAGAGGAAACAGTTTCCCCTTACGAAAGCAAACGCCGTAACTATACATGTCACAAAAGGCCACTTTTGCCCAAGTAGTCTACGAATGCCATGAGCGCCAACCACTGAAGTTGGTCTACGTAACACTTTCCCAGTAAACCACAAATATCTCTGCCATGTACGAATAAGATTCAAATGTCTAAATCTATGAATGACATCTGCGAGACGTCCCAGACACGCACATTTTTTGCGCTAAAATTTATGAACGTCTATGGTATGCTGTTTCTACAAAAAAAAAATAGACGGCTTATAGATTTTGTAATGTGACCTCTAATATATCTTGCAGAAGCTTTACAATTCCATAGCCCATAGATTTTATTTGATAACCTCTAGAGAACGTTACCCAGAGGTCAGGTGTTGCAAGCACTCGTAGACGCGGGAAATGGACAAATGAAAGACTTATTTGACGATATGACAAATGAAAAGTTTTGTTTTTGAGTTTCGCGCCGAAGCCGCGTTGATGTAACGTCACTGATTATAACCTTGTTTTTTCCTTCATTTTCTGGTCACACTGATTCACTTCAAGTCTGACAATCGAGACCACCCATAGTTTATTCTCTGGCTTCTTCTACAATATAATTCATTTGTACCAATTACTAAGCAATTATGTGGGTCTTAGCAGACCCCTTCAATATCTCTGACGTCACCGAAAGTTGGCACGGGAACTTGAAGCCGCATTGTCACGCGTGTATATATATATATATATATATATATATAATATATATATATATATATATATATATATATATATATATATATATATATATATATATATATATATCAAACAATGAAGTGCTAACAAAGGACCCGGAAGTAAAAGTTCAAAAAAATCAAGCACGTAGGAAAAATTGTTCAGTAAAGGACTGACGTTTCGGCCGCGGGACCGGCCTTCGTCGGAGTCCAACGAAGGCCGGTCCCGCGGCCGAAACGTCAGTCCTTTACTGAACAATTTTTCCTACGTGCTTGATTTTCTTGAACTATATATATATATATATATATATATATATATATATATATATATATATATATATATATATATATATATATATATATATATATATATATATATATATATATATATCTTTTCTTTGCGTGTGTTCTGGTTGTTTCCGGAGCACCTTTTCTCGGCGAGAGTGCTTACAGTGTTGCGTAAGGCTAATTTACAAAACATAAAATTAAACTACAAGTTAATTTTTTTCTCTTGTGTCCGTTTAAATTTGCATGGACCCCTGGAAACAGCGCATATATTTTATATCAGCTACACCCGTACTATCTGTAGTCATTTCTCTCTATGTATTAATCCCCTGCATGCATGAGAAAATTCAGTTTAGTCGCAAGGGTGAATCAATGCGAACAAAGACCAGCAGCTAACTCATTTAACACCCGACGTGACGTAACTCAACAAAATGGCTGGCGTGAGAAACGCGGGCGCTACAGCGAACGAGGCGACCTTTGTACGTTATATCTCTTGAACGCAAAGTGAGCGGTGAGAACACAGCACAGACAAAGGTATAAGAGCCGTCGTATAATACCTATCAAGATAACACGCGCGCGACCGCGCCTGGACGCTCAATGTACGCTGTTTCAGCCGGAGCCACGCCTCCCTTCCCGGGACCCCTCATGCACATTTCGCGCGACGGAAGAGGACCGGTGTTTGCAGTGCACAAACCTTGCAGTGCACAAAAATCGAAGTTCAGGGCGCAGGCAAGGAACTGTCCTCCGAGCTTCAGCTGCCACGCTCAGAGGCTATGCTTTTTAATATCACGATCCCGTGGTATTCAAAGCAATACCAAGGAGGCCTGAAGCTTTCCTCGCTGAGCAGAACAATGGCCTCAATATATGCGTGATTTAATTCAGTAGGCGCCGCGCAGGCGTAAGTTTCAACGCCACTTTTTCGGCAGCAAGACATAAAACCGACGCCAAATGACGTCACGGCCGCCATGTTTGAAACAATGTTGTTTAGTTTACGTGTTAGCCGCCGCATTAGCCGTTTTTAACGGTATTGGCGCTGTTGTCGCGGATATCGCTTTTGGCAGGCTGCTTATGTTTATGTCGTTGTTGCGGTTGCCGTGTTGGCCGTTTCTTCTGTCCACGCTTCATGCTGCGTTATGAGCAGTGTTCATAGCCAAGTTACACTGACTGTATGTATGTACCTCGAGGAACTGTGTACGTACGTTTCCGTGTGTCTGACGGCGGTTTTCCTTTTGTTTGTGTCAGTGACGCGGCGGGTAAACTTGAGCTGTTACCTTGCCGCATTGCCTGGAGATGCCTTTTCATTGTACATTTATAGACTAGACATTCTGATGACATTCATTTCTCTTGCCTCATCCACTCTTCATATAACAGAGAGAGCGGGACACGCAGAAAGTATTGCGCTCATTCCAGCGCTTGAAGTCTCGAAACGTGCTTCGCATGAGTGGGTTTCGCGTGTTCATTAGGTTTTCTTGATTGTACTCCTGCCTGCGACGTTCTTGTGCGGCGAAGGGCAGGGCCTGTGCCTTCGCTTCGCATCACAGCATGCGTATATATAGGCCCCGTTCTCTACTCTATATATTCGACATATTGGCCGCCCGCTATAGTTTATGCTAGTCTTGATGTGTTATTACGCGTTGGGTCATCTGTAGATAATGCGCTGTAGTGTGTTTGCCCGTTTCAGTTATGAGTTTAAGGCGTCTGATTAGCTCGCTTGTGTACGACGCCGTCGGAACTTCACCGTAACGGTGGTTGTCCTGTAGTTTTGAATTCGATTGCTCACACGTTTATGAAACTTAAGTGATTGCTCGAAAGATGTGTGCCGATCCCGGCTGTGGTGGTCGCATTTCGATGGAGGTGAAATGCTGCAAGTTCGTGTACTGTGCGATGTCAGTGCACGTTAACCACAGGTGGTCGAAATTTCCGGAGCCCTTCACTATGACGTGCCTCGTGGTTTTGGCACGTAAATCCTCAGAAATTTTTCATTAAGTAATTGCTTATTGTGACGAAAAAGGCGAGGCGAGGTCGTTCACTTCGGAAGAGAGCCATACATGAGAAGGTAGCGTTTTGAGTTTGTTCGCAGCAAGGAGGTTATGTACTATTTCTTCTGGAGTGGAGGTGGCGCCCCCGTAAGTGAAGCCGGTCGCCGCCTTATTGCAAAAGGAAAAACTCGGAAGCAGACGACGGAGTGCGCTCCGTTGCCCCGCCGTCGCATTAGTCTTTGGGGACGGTGGCATGCTTTTGTAACGCAGTTAAGCATTTTACGAGGCCATGGTAATTTCGTGCGTCGCTTATGGCTGCACAAATCGCAATAAGAAGACGCCTGGGATCACTTTTCACGTCTAAGTGTCTTCACTTCGTTCGCTGACGATTGTATGTTTTTCCGTGCATGCTGTTAAACTGTAAACAATTTGAAAGGTGCGCATACATGTAATACATGCGTACAGTTGTATCAACGAAAATTTTACGCTTTAAATGTTCGCTGACACGACGTTGAGCGTGATTTTTAAGTGTATGCAAGAAGTGCCAAATAATGGGGTGCAGTCTAGCTGGACATACCGAGCATTATTGGTACTAGTAGGAAGTCTGAACGCCCTTAGAATTCCGAGCTTTCTGGTGTTTTCTTACAAGTCAAGACTGACGGCGTGCATGCATATTTATCCGGTGCATGGATATCGAATTTGATGCATGTTTATCGAGCAATTGGCAAACGCAACATTTAATGACGTGATTATCCGTGTTACATGTTTCCAAAAGACTGCGCGCAGCGTTCTACCTGGGAACGTGCCGGTCGAAGAAGTGGTTAGAGAGCTAAGGACGGTGACCAGCTCTGACCACCTCTGCTCCATGTAAAACAATTTTATCTCTAAAATAAGGTGCCGCCCGTTTCATGGCCGATCCCCCGCGGTGGTTTGCGCCAGGTTGCCAAGGGACAACCAACCAACCAACCAACCAACCACCTCTGCTCTATTCACTTCGCAGAATACTGCTTCGACAGAACGGGGCAGACGACCAGGGCAGACGGCCTGGCAGTGTACTTACAATTTTTCCTGCTTTCCCAGCGCATCTAAAAAAGCCTGTTAGTTTCTACCTCCTTGACGTAGCTTCAACACAAATAGTTACGAAAAGAAGAAATTGCGGCAAAAGCAAGATGTAACTCTTTTGAAATCCGACCAAACCGAAACCGAAACACCGAAGGACGCGGCTGCTTTACTTTTTTATGCCTCTAGTCTGAGAGGGCGAGCAACCTCGTTTCGAGGCTGTGCGCGCTGCGCTTGCCGTGATGGAACACGTCGCCAACGTAGGTTAATGCTTGCGAATCCTCCTTCTGGCCAAATGTTCGCGTGATGGATGTGTGCTTATGTAAATAGAATAGGTGCGTTCCACGTTAGCTCGTGGTTACCCCTTGAACACTGACGCCGTAACATCGCAAAAACCCAGTTCCTAGTAACACATACGTAATTACAGTGCGCCATCGCGCTCGATATACGAAGCACCCCTTCGACAACAGATTATACTGAAAGTCTGCAGCTGACAATTGGTGTATACATAATTTGTTTCATAAACGAGAAGAGACAACTGTTCGCGGGTGTAACTTTAAAGCAGTTTTCATCTCATTTTTTGATTGTGGGACTGCAAACCAACGCGCGCGCCGCGCGTATTCCATTGCCGTCTATGGCGGTCGCGCCCTGTTTTCCCTCTAGCTACATGGCCGCCGGCGGCTTCACTTGCTCCCGTTGGCGGCGGCCGGGACTGCCACTCCAGCTTACCGCTCTCTGGCAACATTGTGCGTTCACCGGAAATGCTCCCTAGAAAACTTCCTGTTTACCTTGTTTTAGCGTGGTTTTGGCCTGCAACGCAGGCTAAAACCACGCTAAATCTCGCTAGAAACACGCTAAAAACAAGCAGCGCTATGGCTGCTTGTGTTTCGATGTTTTCTGCGGATAAGATTATTCCGATGAAGCGCTCGCAACTCGGGCACTGATCTGTAGTGCCAGGATGCAATCTGCGATCCGCAACTCTTTTGCTATCGCAAGTCAAAACGTTCTGTTTCTAAACAGATTAGAGAAAAAGTGCGCCTGGATTGCAGCGATCAGGCGACAAAAAACTGAATTCCCACAAAGAGCGCGTGAATTTGTTCTGTCCACTTCATCAAAGGCAAGTAAAGTTCAATGCATACTCAGACAATGCTCATACATTAGTCGAAGGTCCCCAATTAAAAGGTACGCGTCAAGCGGCGTCGTTACCCTTATGAAAAAATTTAATGTGTAATAATAGACAGACTAATGTCTTTAGACATCAGAATCATTACACTGTCTAATGCCAGTCTAATGCGCTTTCTAATGCACACCTAATGCGAGTCTAATAGTAATTGGCCACCGTTAGTCTATAGAGTCATGACGTTAGAGTTTCTGATGACCATTGTCTACCGTTAGTCTATAGAGTCCTGACGTGTGAGTTTCTAATGGCCGTTGTCTGGTGAAACGCAATTGAACATTTGCATTAGGTTGACGTTAAACACCATGTTGCAGACTTAGGCCTTATGCCAGCAACAGCATGTTTGCTGCACACAGGTCAATAAATATTTTTGTGGCTAATAATACAAAAGTGTGTATGCTTTCGAGGATTGTCACATAAATGCCAGCGGACCATTTCGAGCAATGACTAGATCACCATTGTTCTTTGCACGTAACAGTCTTTCGAAGGCAATCAATAATCTTGCAAGTCTATGATACACGCATTTGTAAGCGAGCGCTAAATTGTCAACCTATTTAGTTTCAATAGGACAATAAATGGGGCTAGTTAGTTAAATTTTGTATTACCTACGAAAGCGCTGTTTTACAATCACAAACAAACGAAATAAGACCAGACGAAAGATTTCAGGAGAAAGCGCTTTTCTATTTAATTTCTGACTCAGCACTGACGATAGGGTCTCTTGTGCTGCACTGTCGTGGTGGCGCAGTTGCTGTATTTGAAACCTGTAAGTGAGAGTGTTAATATTAGTTTGGCACTGAAGCATACAGCTTAGGGCAGCATGTGAACAGATGTTGCAATTTATTATTGATGCCTTTTTTTTTTCAAAACAGTAGTATAATTTTTACCATTTTAACTGAATAATCCATCTGTATCAATGTCCAACTACATAGCTTTGGCTTCATGCTGCTTTGATCAAAAACATAAAAAAACAAACCACTATACATCACTTCAGAGGGCTGCGGTTTCGTAGATTGGCCGGCTATTATAGACAGACCAATTAGCGGTTAGCTTCTTTGATGTAACTTTTCACAATAACATCCTTTCGCTACTCAAATGGTACTCCATGCATGACTGCTGCATGCATCAGTGAGCCCATTCCACCTCCTTTGTTTTAAACAAAACTATCACAGAACAATTTGTAGCTCATGCTGAGCTTGTGCAAGGTGAATCTGAGCAATAGGCATGTGGAATGTGGGGCTGAGTCTTGCTGATACAGCTAGAAAAATGCTAAATTCTAGTGAAAAGTGTCATGAAATGGTGGGTTCTGTAAGAACCTACAATATATTTTACCGATATGGATGCTGTAACAAGTTATGGATCATTTCTACTGATGAAAGAACAATGCTCATTTTTCTATAATTAGCGCGAACTTTAGGTAACAAGAGGTTATTATGGACCGCGAATCTAGGTCTATTGGGATTAAACAACACGGAAGGAAATATGTCGATAATGAGAGTGCGGTGAAAAACTTTAAAAAACAAAACACACACATTATAAATATATAGATCGGAGATGGGTCAAGGTGGAAAAGGCTAGGATGTGACGGGTTTGACGTGACGCGAAATTCATAGGCCGCATGGCTTGCTTTTGCAGAACGGCCACACGTGCACTGACTGTGCATTGCCCCATGATGCAATGCAATAACTGAGATGCCTGTGTATGAATGTGTAGTACAGTGCTTTAAGGGTGTTTATGCTAAAGCACTTTCCTGACTTGACCAGTACCCTAATTCCATATGAACTCTTTTTACAAACAGAATTATTATGCTGGTGAAATTTCAAATGTGTGTCAACCATAACTCCTAAATACGATGTATGAACACTCAAACAAATGACTACAGAGTTGACAAAAAGGTGGGGAATGATTATTAATATTTTGTTCCCTGAATGAAAAAGCATAAAGCAAGTTTTGGATGGATTTATAAATAACCTCTTAGTGCTGCACCACTCTACAAGCCAGTGAAGGTCAGCTTGAAGTCTGCACACGAGAGTCGCAGAATACGAATGATGAGAAAAAATAGTCGTGTCATCATTGTAAAGTAAACATAAAGAGAAGTTAAGGCAATGCTGTAAGTCATTTATATATATTAAATATAATAAGGGGCCCAATATCGAACCTTGGGGAACGCCTCTGTTAATGTGGGTAGGACTTGATGTAAAGTTATTGAGCGAGACTACCTGAAACCTATTTAGTAGAAATCTCTGTAATAACATTAGCGCGGGACCAGTTTTATCGTAGTATTCCAGTTTACAAAAAGAATTAAATGGTCAATGCTGTCAAACACTTTAGAAAAGTCAACAAAGATGGCTCCTGCGATGTTACCTTTATCAATGAATGATCTGATTTTGTCAGTGAAACATGCAATTGCTGTATCAATGGAAAGAACAGCCCTAAAGCCAAACTGACAAGGAGAAAGTATGTTAAATTTGCTTAAATGTTTAGATAGCCTTATTTCAATTTGTTTTCCCACAATTTTAGCTAGGAATGAAATGGCGGATGTAGGCCTGTAACTGCCGATACTGTGAAGACCACCTTTTCTAAATACTGGCACTAGCTTTGCAACTTTTAATTTATCAGGGAAAACACCATTTTTGAAACAGCGGTTACAAATGTGGCTGAATATAGGGGCAACAAAAGATCTTACAAGTTTAATATGTTTTGAGTGGACGTTGTCTCACCCATCTCCTGTAGCTTTTAATCCTGCAATAACTGAACAAACCCCAGAAGAACAAGTATATATATATATATATATATATATATATATATATATATATATATATATATATATATATATATATATATATATATATATACAGGAAAAAGGTATACGCTTCTAAAAAACTGTTTATTTCTCGACGTTTCGATCGGAGACCGATCTTCATCAGGTGGCCCGAGCTTCTCGGGAACACGAGTTTGCTGCAAGCTCGCATCGGTCTGCGATCGCAACGTCGACAAATAAACAGTTTTAAGTGCGAATGCACTTTATAAGCGACCCTGAATCCGCCGTCCCATAGCAACGGAGCGAGGAGCGGAGAGGAGCGTCTGTAGCAACGGCGCAGCAACGTCACACCCCACGTGACTGCGCGCGCTCCGCCTCCTCACCGCGGTTTGCGCGGGCGCGCGCCGGCTCCGCACCGCTCTTCTAGGTGGCATTGGGTGCAGTGCTTCGCCGCTCCTTCTCTCGCCGTTCGCTCTCTCTCCTCCCTGCGCCCCACTCTCCCGTCCGCTGGCTGGGCGCCTCTCAAGAAGAAATGTGTGCTCGAGACGCCGCTGTGAAACGCCAACGGCGACCACAAGGCTGAGATTATGGCCGTCAGGTACAATGACAACACAAACAGGTGCTGATGAATGTGTAAATAAATGGTTACGGTACAAATCCTCGTGTCGTCATTAATTTACGCCATTAAAATTACTGCGCCGTGTACTCTCGGCGCAAGAAATGCATTCGCATTTCGTCACGATTCCCTTCGGGGAGGTGGGGGCATTTTTTAGAAGCGTATACCTTTTTCCTAATTATTTTACGGCAACCGAAGACAGACTCTTCATAATCTACGTACGATATATATATATATATATATATATATATATATATATATAGGAAAAAGGAACATCGATTGAGGACTGTGAGAAAATGGAGGTACATAGTCTGAGGAGGGGGCGACACTAAATCTAGTTGAAAAGTCAGCAATAAAAGCGTCGGCCACATCACAGTGAGACTGACGTCGTTGGCACGAATAGAGGTCACTTTGAATAACAGAGAGCTGGGCTAGTTGGTAAGTATTCATTCTAAAAAGACAGGGCGTGCAAACAAGGACACAAGAAAGAAGTCAGGACACCACAAACGCCGACTAACAACTCGTTTATTAGTCGGCGTTTGTGGTGTCCTGACTTCTTTCTTGTGTCCTTGTTTGCACGCCCTGTCTTTTTAGAAGAGGTCACTTTGCTGCGCGACTGAGTAGCATTTAAAAATTCTTTAAGAGTTGCCACTTTCTCCTTGTATCATTTCTACAATGCTGTAGTTCCTGTTCATAATAATTTTGTTTAACGTTTTTTAATATTGAGGCTAATGTGCTGGAGTAACCTTTATAGCGCAATTTCAAGCGCGCATTAAAGGGTTGACGTTTATTATATAAGTTGTTTTTCTTGCGATCGTATTAGTGAATCGAACAAGCAAGGGCAACGTAAGGCAAATCAGCGCCTGTAAGATGATTGAAGTGTGGTTAATCATTAAATCCTTGAGGTAAGGGGTGCTGTGTAGAATGGCCCGAGCTTCTAGGGAACACGAGTTTGCTCCAAGCTCGCACTACTGCGGCCATGGTAGGAAGACAGTGCGCAGCACGCGATAGCAGCATTGATAAAAACTGCTGCAAGAACGCGCATGGCGTCACAAACGCATGTGCAGCATTTGCGTCAGTTTTCAAAGGAACACCGCGTGCGAACGCATCAGCGTCGCCACTCAGTTAACATTTCAACAGTGCAGCGACGACTGCATGATTGTTGCGCTTTTTCGCCAACTAAACATTGCGCCTCCCACAGGCGTCTTCGGGGCTGGCCATCAGGCTGGCACCGTTAGAACACCTTAAAGGGGTGGTGCCGCCAAATTTGTGGCTTGCGCGTTCTTTGCTGTAAGCGTTACCTATAGCTCCAGGAAGCATGATGCACGCACCAAGATTCATGTCTTCTCGCTAAATAATTCAATATCGCGTTTTGATGTGGCCAACTTTCGGTTTCGGTTTCTGGGCGCCGAGTTTGGGCAGTGACGTAGAAGTGTAGGAGGCGTGGTCACGTGACCACGCGAGGCTGTGACGCACTTAGCCAGGAAACGATCGAAACTCGGCGAGTGATGTAGCAACCGATGCTTTGCCGGTACTGTAGTGAATTAGAATATATTCTAGTTCACTACAGCCGGTACGTACCTTGCGGAAGTGGCGGAGGTCCGGAGGTCACTCACGTTACTACAGCAGATTTGGTGTGACGTCACTACAACTTTCGTTGCCCATGCTACAGATTTACGTCAGTGTTGGCGTGCTAGCGATGGATTTCGATGGGGAGAATGGGCATTTAGGTACACTTTAGAAGTGAATTAAAATATATTCTAAACGTTTGCTGTGTCCGACCCTTTGTGTGAAATGTCCTTGCATACAGAGGAAACCCACAACAGGCTTGTTATAGCCTCGAAATTTAATGGCACCACCCCTTTAAGCCGTCGAGGCGGAGGAGGTGACCATCGCTTTGGCCGCGACCTCGGCCGACACCGGCGGCATACTCAGCTACTTCAAACAAGCCATCTGCAATTTCACGCGAGGTCTCGTCTCGCCTACCACGTTACGGCTGCTTCGCCCCCTACTGCAGCAAGATAAGCAGCGCCGCAAAGAACTGATCTGGGTCCCCGCCCACTCGGGTCACCCCGGAAACGAGACAGCTCACCAACACGCTCGAGGATTCGTCGACCGAGCGGTGGGCCACTCAGAATCGGACGCCCCGGTGCCGGAACGCCTGGTCAGCTACCACGACATCACTCAGCACTATCGCCTCGAGAGGTATGTCTATTCACTTCCTCACAGCAGCTTTCCTAAGCGGTCCGAGATCACCTGGCGTCGCCTACAGACCCACACCTTCCCGCCTCGTGTTTTCATACATGCGCCCAGGAGCCATCGATCCACGCTGCTGCCTGTGCGGCAACGTTGCCTCGCTGAACCACATCCTCTGGGGCTGCCCGGATGATCCCCCACCCGCCGACCTCATTTGCTCACCCCCCACTGAGGAACAATGGGAGGCCCTTCACAGACACAGACGTCCAGACACGGGTCCTGGAACGAGCGGAAGAAGTCATCCTTCGTGGCTTAGCCTCCCTCACCCCTTCGATTGATAAAGTTCCTTGCGTTGAGGCGAGGCTAGCGATTGAGAAGGCGCTTTCGCGTTCTGCTCTTGAACGCGAAGCTCAAGAACGCTCACGTCTTAACGAAAAGCACCACGTGATAGGCCACAGGTGTGCACGACCGGGTGCTGTGTTCGTAGCTTTGACTTCGACACGCGCCTCTCTCGTGATGTTATTATTTGGCGCTAAAGCGATTAAAGAGGAACCAACTTGCGGCACCAAAAGCAACGACCTAGCAGAACGAGTCGTTTGCTACTGTCAGTGCATCTTTCATAGAGAGCAGCGCGACTGGTCGCCTCATCTTGGCGTCAGATAGTTTCTTTGCTCAGCAGGCATAGCATTTCTCGGAGTCGCTGCTTGTGCTAAGTCATTATGTTCGTTCTGGAAAGCGAAAATAAGAAAAGAAACGCAAGACGGGCCCTCGTCCAGTCGACCCTGAACCACACAACAGCTCCGTTCACAGGCCGCCTCGAACACGTGCACGCTTGTTGAGCAACTTCCTTTCGCTCCGAATATTGCGACATGGCGCAGGTGTTGCCGCCACACAGCCCCTCCCCCCCCCCCCCTTCGCCTCTGCTCAATGGCTTTCCTGATTCGGCGGACACCTTGTTCGCTCAGGGCATTTACCAACCGCACAGTTGAGTGCTTTATTTATGCTCTGTGCACAATCGCGCATAATTATAACACCTTCTGTGCTCACTTGGCTCTAGTTCGTGGACCATAGGCGTATATACCGGGGGGAGGGGGGGGGGCAAGGCGGGCGCTAGCTTCCTCTAGAGAGAGAAGTTAGGGGGGCGAAGCCTCCCCACTTTTGACAGTGGTCACTGTCGGCTGCACACTGAAAAACCATGAACTGAGGCGAACTTTTACTTCTGCACAGCAATCACTTCATTATCTAATGAAATTTCTCCTGCGCTTTTGCTGTAGAGAATGCCTCCTGTGTCTCACAACCACGAACTGCAGGTTCTCTGCGGTGCAGGCCGCCTATGCGACGCTTTGCACTACAGCATTACAGAGAAGGCTGAGCAGAGGCTCTTAACTTTAGGTCACTCTGTCATGATTTTATTCTGATCTGCCTGGCCTGAAATTTACATAATCGACGACGCAAATACGGGCAGGAACCAGTAAACGTTTGATGGTCCCATAATATGCTCTTCCTGTAATTCATTTTCTTTCGTAGGAAAGGCATAGCATCACCGCTGATCTACATCCAATTTGCTATAAGTCGATGAGTGTGCAGAACCGTTGAATGTTTTAACGCGATAGCGTTAGAGAGCCCGCATCGGCATCGTTGGTTGTGAGCGAAAAATCATCATTGTTCGTGACCGAGAAATCGGATGCAAATAATAAAATATGTGCACTGAGGTGGAATCGAACCCTGGCCTTCGGCGTGACAATTACAATCAGTGCTTGGAACTGCACTGAAAGTACCATTCCTGCTTCACAAACATACGCGTCCTGCGTGCAGGCGTTACAGTACGAGATGTAATACGGCAGTACACCGTGGTGCAAGCGTACATTGCCATTGGGCGTCACAGCATGTGAATTGCATAACGAATTAGTGGTTTAATTAAAGCCGGCCACCCATTACCAAAGACACGCACATTACTGCGCGTATTCCCTGGGTGCTCGGACCGCAAAGAAGCACATACGCGCAGCGCTGTTTATTAAATGCGAAGCATTTCTTAGCGAACTTCTGCGACTGTGAGCGTATCTATCTATCTATCTATTATCTATCTATTCTATCTATCTATCTATCTATCTATCTATCTATCTATCTATCTATCTATCTATCTATCTATCTATCTATCTATCTATCTATCTATCTATCTATCTATCTATCTATCTATCTAGCCGCCTACGACTTCGTGCTCTCCTGGTCGCTTCGTTAATCGAATGTACACCAAAATTGGCATGGCGTAACATGACTGCATGACGAACATAAATGACAAGTCAAAACATGAAAATCATGACACGCATGTCATGTACAGCATGATTTACATGCCACGCTCATGGTGCGCTGGCGGCCGTTTCGCTAGCTCTATATACACCAAAATTGGTATCTTGCGACTTGACTGTGTGACGAACATAAATGAAACGAGATCACATGAAAATCATGACACGCATGTCATGTACAGCATGACTTACGTGCCACGCTCATGGTGCGCTGGCGGCCGTTTCGCTAGCTTGATTTATCCTGAAAATGGTATTGTGCGACGTGACCGTGTGACGAACATAAAAACACGAGTTAACATGAAAATCATGACACGCATGTCATGTACAGCATGACTTACGAGCCACGCTCATGGTGCGCTGGCGGCCGTTTCGCTTGCTTGATCTACCCCGGAATTGGTATTGCGCGACGTGAGCGTGTGACGAACATAAAAGCACGAGTTAACATGACAATCATGACACGCATGTCATGTACAGCATGACTTACGTGCCACGCTCATGGGGCGCTGGCGGCCGTTTCGCTAGCTTGATCTACCCCGGAATTGGTATTGCGCGACGGGACCGTGTGACGAACATAAAAACACGAGTTAACATGACAATCATGACACGCGTGTCATGTACAGCATGACATACGTGCCACGCTCATGGTGCGCTGGCGGCCGTTTCGCTAGCTTGATCTACCCCGGAATTGGTATTGCGCGACGTGACCGTGTGACGAACATGAAAACACGAGTTAACGTGAAAATCATGACACGCATGTCATGTACAGCATGACTTACGTGCCACGCTCATGGTGCGCTGGCGGCCGTTTCGCTTGCTTGATCTACCCCGGAATTCGTATTGCGCGACGTGACCGTGTGACGAACATAAAAGCACGAGTTAACATGACAATCATGACACGCATGTCATGTACAGCATGACTTACGTGCCACGCTCATGGGGCGCTGGCGGCCGTTTCGCTAGCTTGATATACACAGAAATTGGTATCTTGTGACGTGACTGTGTGACGAACATAAATAACACGAGTTAACATGAAAATCGTGATACCCATGTCATACACAGCATGACTTACGTGCCACGCTCATGGGGCGCTGGTGGCCGTTTCTCTAGCTTGATATACACCAAAATTGGTATCTTGCGACGTGACTGTGTGAAGAACATAACACGAGTTAACATGAAAATCATGACACGCATGTCATGTACAGCATGACTTACGTGCTACGCTCATGGGGCACTGGCGGCCGTTTCGCTAGCTTGATATACACCAAAATTGGTATCTTGCGACGTGATCGTGCGGCGAACATAAATAACACGATTTAACATGAAAATCATGACACGCATGCCATGTACAGCATGACTTACGTGCCACGCTCATGGTGCGCTAGCGGCCGTTTCGCTAGATTGATATACACCAAAATTGGTATCTTGCGACGTGACCGTCTGACGAACATAAATAACAGGAATTAACATGAAAGTCATGATACACATGTCATGTACAACGTGACTTACGTACCACGTTCATGGTGCGCTGGCGGCCATTTGAAACGCTAGCTTGATCTACCCCGAAGTTGGTATTGCGTGACGTTACTGTGTGAAGAACATTAATAATAGGAGTTAACATGAAAACCATGACACGTGTTTTCCTTAGTGACATACAAGGCGATGTATGCAGCTCTTTTTTCTCTCCCTTCCTCTCTCTCAGCAAAGATGAGTTCACGGAGTTGTACACGCGCACAAACAGCTCAGAATCGTTATACTACAACTGAAAATATTTATTGTACTCATATGAATCCATCTCACCAGCTTCATGCTGTAAGTAGCCGCTGCCAATGTGATCGGCGGGCAGCCTTCTTGAATTACATTGAGAATAAGACGCTGTCCGGCTATTCCAAACAAAAAGTGTTTATGTATTGTCCAGCATAGTAAAGCGCTGCTTAGTGTGCGCACGTCGTTTTGACACCACGAGATTTCACAGATTTGTGACGTCGCGTAACAAGCACGCGATTTTAAGGCACGCCGAAAGTTTTTGACCAACGGCGATGAACGAATGACCAAAAAAATATGCCATATAAAATAGCGCACTTTCTTATTTTTTACGTAGTCGTGCTCGAGTGGCATTACGCAATGGACAATTTCGGGGTCATTTGTTGCGTTGCCTTACGAGCAGGTGCCGTGTGTATGACCCAGAAAATTTCGACCAATCATAAACAGGTAACGACCAATGCGGAAGGAAAAAAATGCGGGTAATTTTTACGTCATAATCGCCCGTGTTTTTCTCAAAGAAAATTTGTGCTTACACCTATTGCATAGGTGTACTTACCTGGAGGGGCCGGAGGGCCTTCCAAGCAAAGTAGGAAACAGCGCCATACAACGAAGACAATCGCCAAACAGGACGGTCCTGTTTGCTCTTTCTTTTCTTGGTTGTATTGCGCTGTTTTCCACTATGAAGTTCGCACGCTCCAAGCAAAGTTGCAAATAGAATTACGATTAGTACAAAGAATGCACTATGCCCCTAATGCCACTGATTCTTACTTAAAAAGAACTTGTTGTTGACATGGTAACAATAGTAGTAATATAATAATAACAATGCGCCAGAGACGCTATATTGACTGGGAGCAAACAAGGCAAAATACATATAAGGTACGCAAACCTAAATGTCTGCTAGAAAGTGTAGTACTAATTACGGAAAAGAAAATGTGCAGTCACTGTTGCCTACATTAAAAACGCAATTATTAGTAAGCAGCTCCTAATAACAATAATATCTGGGGTTTTACGTGCCAAAACCACAATATGGTTATAAGAGACGCCGTAGTGGAGGGCTCCGGAAATTTCGACCATCTGGTGTTCTTTAACGCGCACTGACATCGCACAGTCCACGGGCCTCTAGTACTTCGCCTCCATCGAAATGGATCGAACCCGCGACTTGTGAGCAGCTCCTATACGTTAACGAATTTCCATAGAATGATACAAGTCTATTCTACAGGGGAGGCCGCCATCGGCATAACTGTATTTATGCATAAAGTTCAATGAAACTTCTGTTGGGTCTAGTTGGTGTATAGCTTTTAAGATGAAAACTTGAGCGCAAACCTGGAAGGACCACAAAGAATCGATGATGCAAGCACAGCGTCAGTGCTTGCTCATCTATTCTTTGTGGTCCGTCCGTGTTCGCGCTCAAATTTTCATCAAGCATAAATTTTTGATTGAAAATAGCGCGAAAAAACGTAGGACGAGACGAAGAAGGCTACACCACAAGCGCATACTAACGTTTATTTGCGCTATTTATATTTTTATTCGCGCCAATTTTCATGAATTACCAACTCGCCCAACATTCTATTCTTCTGTCATAAAGTTGTGTGGGTAATGTGTAAAAATTGTTGCTTGCAATATTATTAAATGCATAGCACGTACATGTTTGGTTGTCCCAGTGTATGCTACGTAGAACTGACTGTACTTTTTCTGTAATGTTATTGAACAGTGCTAACCGAATTCTATCTCTGTGTATGAAGAATCACAGAGAATGAAGTTCTCTTTACATATATGCGGCGGACCAGCCTCGCGAGCAAGTTCCGCTGCGTGGCAGTGTTTGGCAAAAGGATGCTCGCCTCAAGCATTTCAGCGACGAAAGGGTTGCGCTCCGCGAGATTAACGCATTACTTGTTCCGACGAGATGGTCAGGTGTAGCAACGAAATTCAGAGGCATCACATGGAATCAGGCCAGAGTAGGAATGGGAGGACGTGCATGCGTTGACGTTTCTTCGTGAGGCGTACGGTTCCAGTTATTCCTGAAACTCCGCGCGTTCACCAGCTGTTCTCGAAAGAGTAGCGGCACCCACCTAGCGCAGGTGCTGAAGAAGAGAGGCAACCTTCAAGTGCACAAGTTCTAGTTGTACCTGCGCTTTTTATAAGCATCGTTTCCAAAATAAAGTTGCTTTTTCTATCTGCAGCTGCGGCTACCTTTCTGGTTATTGGATTTCTGAAGCAAACCTTGAACACATAAACACTCGTCATTTCTGCGGCACAGGTTGTGGGGCTTGCTCCGTCCCGTCCGTGGTCAAGCAGACAACAAGAAACAAGATTTACTTACCGCGGCTTACACGGCGCATTCGGCCACGCGCACGCGCTGAAGGGGGCGCTATTCTCTCGAGCTTTAAGCGAGAGCAATGCTATTTAGGCATTCCTTAAGTGATACAAAAATTGCTCTTCTGTTTTGTTAACAGAAGCATGCCATCGGAAATACTGCAAATTTGTTGAGACTTGATCGATGTGTTCTTGGCGGACAGCGTGCGTGGTGAAAAAAATTAGCACAGCCTGCACTGTTAAAAATTTTGCCCCTTGTTTACGTAAAAAGCTGAAGGGAAAAAGTTGCCGATCACTTTTCCGATTCTGAAATAGGGCGATTTCCGTAAACGGAGTCTCCCTAGAAATGTTGTATGTATTGTCTCCTAGAAACATTGTACGTAATACCTTCTTAGGAATGTTGTACGTATTGTCATTGTCTCCTACAAACATTGTACGTAATGTCTTCTTAGGAATGTTGTACGTATTGTCATTGTCTCCTACAAACATTGTACGTAATCTCTTCTTAGGAATGTTGTACGTATTGTCCTTGTCTCCTACAAACATTGTACGTAATGTCTTAGGAATGTTGTACGTATTGTCTCCTAGAAACATTGTACGTAATGTCTTCTTAGGAATGTCGTACATTATGTATCGAAGAAACGTTGTACGTGATGTCACCTTAGGATTGTCATACGTAATGTGTCCTGGAAATGTACGTAATGTCTCCTTGAAAATGTTGCATGTAATGACTTGGAAATTTCGCACTAATGAGGAATATGAAATGTGCCAAATAGCACACTTTGTTGCTTTAATGTGACTAAAGTGCACAACTTGACACCACACTGTACTTAAAAAGTTGTAATAATGGGCGCTGTGTGGTGAAGAAAGTTTCGGTGCTTTACATGCACCTACCGCAATGGTTATGAACTGATGCAAGTGGCAGCTGCTACTTTGCTGCAAAGAAGTTGTTAGAGAGAGGAAAACGCATTATGCAGTGATGGCGACGAAAACTTCCACTGGATGTTTAACACAACAGTCACAAAGAGATGCATGTACATATTGCCCCTGTTGAAACAAATGCCAGGCTACAAGTGTCTGCTACTTCAGTGAAAATTGAAGTGTTCTGGCACCACATACAAATTAGTCGTACATAGTTTGGCTTTTTGAAGTCTAGGGTATGACAACATCTCGCCTGGTCGGGATGAAACTTTGGTGAAAACATTGTTGGACGCCAGTCACAAAAAGTCTGGCAATCCCAAGAACAGATATTGCTGTTCAACTTGAACAAGAAATTTGGCAGAGCAAATATAATGGCACTTGTAGCCTGATATATGTTTCAACAGGGGCAACATGTACATGCATGTCTTTTCTCATGACTTGCATTTAACATGCAGTGGAATTTTTTGTCATTATTACTGCTTAACCTGTGTATGCTCTCTCTAACAACTTCTTTGCTGCAAAGTAGAAGCTGCCACTGGCATCAGTCAATAATCACTGTGGTGGCTGCATGTAAAGCACCACAACCTTCTTCACCACAGAACACCCATTATTACAACTTTTTAAGTACAGTGTGGGGTCAACTTGTGTGCATTGGTGACTGCAAAGCAACAAAATGCACTATTTGGCACATATATTTCTCAGCAAATGCAGAATTTAGTGTTTCCCACAAAGTGTGGGACAGCACATAGCTGTGGCAGGAAGCATGCATACATACTACTTCTTGCCAAGTAAACAGTGAACATCCAGCTGCTCTGAACGCATAAAGATGGGGTTTATTCTGCGAAACTGTACGAGTATACTGTTCGCACTCTGGCTCATCTGAAAAGAGAAGAAACAATATATATGAGGACACTTGAACCAAATAAAAGAAGGCAATCTGTGCCGAAACTGAATTTTGCATCTACCTTGCAAAAACAAACGAGCCACACAGCAGCAGGTTTTGAATTTTGATGCATCCACAGCCCGCCCAATCTCATAAAAAAAGAAAAGGGCATGTGTATCCTAAACCGCTGCATGATTGAATAAATGTAGTGTTCACAGTAAAAAATCCAAATGACTTCTGTGCAGACGACATTAAAGACATGAGGGGAGCCGTTAAGTTCAGTTGAAATGCTAGATTACCATGTTGAGATTAGACATGTGTAACTGTTCAAGCAAAGGGGGATCTTGAAAGCAAGAAAAAAAAGCAAAAGTGAAAATCAGATTTTGCGCACCAGCTGTCGGACACGTGCAATGGCTGTGAACAGATTCGAACTGAGGCCGGCTGAGAAGGAGTGTCGTTTTTGTCAAAAATGCCAAATTAAAAGAGCTAAAGAGGAGATAAAAACACGTTCTGTGACATTTAGCCTTTCTGCATAAAACGAGGCACATGCAACATGAAATAAGTAAATCAAAATGTACACAATGAGCCACTCCAAAGGTGCACTTGTGAAACAAAGTTTCAGTTACCGCTCCCACATCACGCCAAGTAGTTTCAGGTGGACAGTGCTGCAAATTGTCCTTGCCTGTGGTGTTTTCACAAGTCAACTCGAAATGTAAAATGAGTGAGTGTCATAGGCGGCATCAACAGCCCAAGGCATTCGCTCAAAGGCAGGCACATCGAGGCTGCCCAACTTTCTCTCACAGCTTAATGTGTTACACATTATTAAACACTTTCCAATTGGAGTTCATAAGTAACGCACGTCCCTGCTCGTCGGGATCCAGAAACTCAACACTTGACAATGGAATCAAGGTCGCAGATGCTCCTGTTTATCGTAATGGGGACGTAGCTTTGCTCTCCACTTGCTTATGCCTTGCATTGTTGCAGTATGCAGCAAAGCTAGCTACAAAACCCCTCAGGAGCATTTTGCATTCTGTGGCACTGACGTTGACATTCTGTCCTGCTTCCAAGCAACAGTTTGTCTCGTTCACAGTAACTTGTATCAAACTGAGCACTCGATCAAAACGACCGCTAACAAAATAAACTACACCTCCTGCTTGTTCTCACTCTCGACTTATTTCTGTTGCTGGCGACCCCGAGCTCGGATGCTTAGTAATGCAGCAAACGTGGAAAAGCACCTAGCAATTAACCGAGAATGAGGCAGCCTCTTACATTGCGGAAAATATGATGTTGCAGTAATGAGAGAAATTAATGAAGAGCGATTTCGTCAACTTAAGCAGTTTTCTTTGCTAATACTGTCTGCCCTCCTGTATATTGTCTGGTTACATAGCCACAGCAAATAGCACCATGTATGTGCTTTCCTGCTGATGTCAATATGATAACCTGCAGTTTGCTGACATACACAGAGTCATTCATGAAAGAGGGTATACGAGAGTATGGCCGACGCACAGTGACAGCTGACTAGAATGCACAGTTTGCTGCATGAGAAAGCACGTCCGCTCAAGCTGTCGGCTACTGGGGGTCAAAATAGCCAGCCATGGCCAAGAGGCGAACGCATGCCAGACCACCGCCTATAGCTGGTAGAAGAGCCTCTAGCTAACATAGGGCTCTTATGTTCCTTTTCACAAATCAAAGCACCTCCTCATATTATGAGCAATAGACGGGGTGGCACTGGTGCCCCTTCGGCAGCGGCGGTCAAAACATCGGCAGCGGCGGTCACCCGGAGCAGACCGTGCTAAGGACTTCTTTTTCTACACGCAGTCCCCAGCAGCTGAACCGTGTCGCGGTTACGGGAGGATTTCCTACCTGCCAAAACCCTGGTCTGTCACGGCGTGCGGTGTTTCCGTCTACCGAACACTTCTGCGTTTCCCGGAGGATCATCTTTTTCAAGCCACTGCCGCGAGCACCACTGCGCAGCCATTTGGCGCAACTGATATCATCCGGCAAAAACGCCCCCGTGCTCCTTTGCTTCACATCGGCCGCGGCGGTCACCGGAGCAGACCGTGCTAAGGACTTCTTTTTCTACACGCAGTCCCCAGCAGCTGAACCGTGTCGCGGTTACGGGAGGATTTCCTACCTGCCAAAACCCTGGTCTGTCACGGCGTGCGGTGTTTCCGTCTACCGAACACTTCTGCGTTTCCCGGAGGATCATCTTTTTCAAGCCACTGCCGCGAGCACCACTGCGCAGCCATTTGCGCAACTGATATCATCCGGCAAAAAACGCCCCCGTGCTCCTTTGCTTCACATCGGCAGCGGCGGTCACCCGGAGCAGACCGTGCTAAGGACTTCTTTTTCTACACGCAGGTTGGTGCCTTGTACCTTCCCCTTTAGTAGCGATTTTATCCCTTGCCGCTGCCGAATCAGTGTGTTTATGCATTTTTCTTGCCTGTCTTGTATTCTTTCGCTATCTTTTTGATTGCACTATGACTAGCTCTGAATTGTGTGCGTCGTGTGCAAAAGCACTTCCCACCCTCAGTCGCTTTTTAGCATGTTGTGAATGCAATAAGTCCTATCACTTAGGTAAGTGCTCAGGCCTTTCTGAAGCACAAGCTAAGAACAAATCTGAAACTTTTTTCGTCTCATGGAAATGCACAAATTGCTATTCGCAGCGCCTGAGGGGGCAGGGAGGTGGTAAAGAAGGGAACGACCAGGATGTACGTGCTCTGCTCAATACAATTCTAGAGCGGCTCGAAAAGCTTGATAACCTTCCGGCGCAAGTTGACAGCATAGATAAAGCCATCTCTCACCTGTCTGACAAGTACGATGAGATTCTAAAAACTATGAATCAGCAAGACGCAGAATAAAACATCTATGCAAGCGTGTGGACGTGCTTGAAGTCCAGGACAACCCCGCGCAGATTCAAGAGCTTAAGTTTGCTGTGCATAATCTTGAATGGAGAAGCCGTAGACAGAACCTAATTTTCCATGGAATAGCTCAGTCTGACAAGGAAGATTTGCTCTCTAAGATTAACGCTGTTGGGCAATCCTTAAGTCTTCCTGTCCTTGCGAAAAGCGACGTGGAAGCCTTGCACAGGTTACCGTCAAAGGCTGGGAGGGTTCCAGGAGTCATTGTTCGCTTTGTAAAATTGGAAACAAAAAGTGAATGGCTGCAGGGGATAAGAGGCTGAGAGAAGGGCGGTCCAAAGTGTCAATCACTGAGAACATGACACAACACAGCCGGATTTTGTTGCAGTCTGCGAAGGCAATGGGCAGATCGCAATGACTTTAATATGCGTGGCACCGCGATGGCAAAGTTTATGTGCGGAAAGGGTGACGGGGAACGGGCTCATGTCATCCAACGTGCAGAGGATTTGACGCGACTGGCCGTGTAACGCCGCGACTAGCCGTGTAATGCTATAATTCCATTTGTACACTTCCTAATTCACGATGGATTCCCCGTATGTTTCCCCTAATAACATTGGAAAACTTGTTACTAAATCTACATTATCAGTGCTGCACATTAACATTCAATCGATCCGTGGTAAAGAAGATCTTTTAGAAATGTTTCTTTGCGAATTCAGTTTCAAATTTAATGCAATAATGTTGACCGAAACTTGGATGTTAGAGAATGACTCTTTCGCTCTTGAAAACTATGATTCTTTTTATTTGCATCGCGTTGGTAAACGTGGTGGAGGTACATGTTTGCTGTTGCTAAAGCACATGTACTCGGATAGGATTGAACATTTATGCGCTGTTACACCTGATTATGAAGTTCTATCTGTGCTTTCTGGAAAACTACTTTTCGTGTTGTCTATCGCCCCCCGTGTGGTCGCATTGAAGATTTCTTTGCTTACATTGAAAGTGTTTTTGAATTTGCGTGTCAGTGCCAATATACTATTTTCCTTGGTGGTGATCTGAATATTAATATTCTTGAGAATTCTCCAGGACGCACACAGTTGTTGCTTCTGATTGAGTCTTATCTTCTCCGAAATGTTATCACTGTACCAACCCGTGTTACCTCGTCGTCCTGCAACTGCACTTGACTTGATAATCACTAATGAATCTACTGAATGTGTTCTGCAGGGGTTATTAACAGAGCATTGAGTGATCACCTCCCGTATTTCTGTTGAGCAACGTCTCAATTGGTTTCTAAACAAAATTACTCACGACCCATTATTTCGGACACAAAATATTAACGCCAGCTCATTAGAAGAATTTCGTTGCATGATATTAAATTTTGATTGGACGCCACTGTACAGACACACGACTGCAGACGAGGCATTTAACTTTTTTTTAAAACACTTCACAATGTTTACAGCAAGGCATTCCCATACAGGGTTGCGAAAAAACCGAAGAAGCCCGTAAGCCTTGGATGACGTCTCGCATCCTTAAAATGATTTCCAAGAAAACAACTTATATCAGAAGTTTTTACAGAGTCGCGAACACCCCGATCTCGTAGCTTTTAAAAAAATTTCGCAATAATTTGAATGGCACAATAAGAAATCTAAAAAAGAGTATCACATTCGCTTATTTTCAGGCATTAGTGATCAAAAGGTTCTCTGGAATAGATTAAACATGTTGCTAAAATCTGAACGAACGTGCTCACCTGCTTCTCTTACAATTGATGGTATCAACTATGTTGGGAAAGATTTAAGTGACAAGTTCAATGACTACTTTGCATCCCTTGTTCAAAGTGAGCATGACCCTAGCACTCTCGATTACGTGAGAAACCGAGCACAGGACACCATGGCACTTATCGAGTGTGATAGCGATGAAGTATTAGCCGCTTTCAGACGTATGAAAAATCAGTAAATGCGCGGATGCTTTTGGTCTGACAATGAGACCCGTGCTACATGTACTTGATGTCATTTGCCCCTTCCTAACTCATATTTATAACTTGTCCCTCAGCACTGGGTATATTTCCATCAGAAATGAAAAGGCGAAAGTGATTATTCTCCATAAGGGAGGTGCTAAAGAAACCCTTCGGTAATTATAGGCCCATATCCATTCTACCAATTTTTTCCAAGGGATTAGAGCGAGTTATTTATGTGCGTATTTCAAAATTTTTCGAAAAATACGGGCTGATAACCAATACACAGTTTGGTTTCAGGGAAAGATCATCTACGGAAGTTGCGTTGCTCACACAAAAAGAACTTATTCTTCATAATATAGAAATGAAACTATTGACTTTAGGAATATTTATAGATTTTTCAAAAGCGTTCGATAGAATTAATCATAAAACCCTTCTTTTAAAACTTCCAGCTTATGGTGTCAGAGGTATTTCTTGGATTTAATATCGAGTTATTTGCGTAATCGTACTCAGTATGTGGCTATCGACAACCACGACTCGTCCCTGTAATAAAGTAGAACATGGTGTTCCTCAGGGTAGCCTGCTTGGTCCTTTGCTGTTCATTATTTATATTAATGATTTGATAGAAATAGACACTAGTGTTCAATATATTATATACGCAGATGACACGAGCTTATTCTTATCGGGGTTCAAATGCAGATGATGTAGTCATCGGTCCAATATCGTCCTAAATAGTACATACTTGGTCTCTTAAAAATTCCCTTCTTATTAATTCCAATAAACTAAAGCAACATTTTTCAGAGCAAAAAATCAAGTATTTCTGTCAGAGCCACACTACCTTAGGAGGAAATGCCATAGAAATTACTGACACAGTTAGAACGCTTGGAGTCTACTTTAATGAATTCATGCTCTGGGATAGTTCACATAGAACATCTTCAAAGTAAGCTTGCACGTGTAGTTGGCGTTTTTGAGAAAATTCCAGCATCTATTGCCAGAAAAGGCAAAGCTTACGTTGCTACCACGCCCTGTTTGAATCACAGTTAAATATTGCGTATTGGTATGGGGAAGTTCAACAAAAACAAATATTAGTAACTAGTCTCTATGCAGAAAAATGCGCTTCAGAGCGATTGCTGGCGTGCCTTACAGAACGCACTCTGAACCACTGTTTACCACCTACCATATCATGCACTTTACCAACATGTACCATCATCGTCTTTTACAGCTCTACAAATCACAGATTGAACGCGGCATATTGTTCTTATGTGAAGTCGCTAACCTCCACACCAACATTCTTGCTACCTTACAAGACACCACGAGTACTGGTCTGTGCCTCACCCACGTACTAATTACGGCTTTCAAACCCTAAGCTATACATTACCTTCCTTGCTTAACAAGTTTGGCTTTACTCACACCTCGATACGCGAACTTTCCTTTAACTCTCTTCGAAACTTATTTCGTTAATGTGTACATTTTTGATGATGATTTGTGATTTTTGATTTTTTAATGTGTGCACCTTAATATATTTTGTGTACGCAACTTATTTGAATATATCTGGAGATATAATGTGTTTGTAGTGTCACCCATTTATTGTGCACCGTGTTCTTTTTTCTGCTTTGGAGTTCTTGTTTGTTATGCTACAATGTTATCCTGTGCTATTTCTGTTTCGTGCATACCGCAGTGCCGATGTATACGGGGGGAAGGGAGCAATGTCAAGCCGCGACTGTGCGGCTTTTTTTCCCTCCTCCTCAGCCATGTATATATATATTTTTTTGTATGCATGTCTGAAATAAAGACTCAGACTCAGACTCAGACTTGTTTAGACAAAGAGATACGAGGAAGCATGCAAGCAAAAAAAAATTAAGAATAAGGAATGTAAATTCAACAACACAATTCTGCAAATATTGTTAGTATATCTGAAAATTGCTTTCACTTATCACAAAGGTTGTCTTGTTCTGTGTAAAAACAAGTGCTTCAACATTCCTTCAATAAAAATGTTTATGATGGATCTCCTCAGACTGACCATTCAGGCTTGTTAACCTACATATTCAGCACAACCTTATTGAATATCAGGCCATACACACGCAACAAAATATAGCAGGGATTACAAGCTCATCAGCACAGCAACAAAACATAGCAAACAAAGTTCATCATCTTCGGTGATTCAGCACAATCGGTGATCAGTTTCAATATTTTGCTGTCTGCAGCTGTCCTTGACTTGCGTCTATTTCCACATTTGCTGCCTCTCATCGGGTTGATATTGAACATCTCCCTGGAAGGCACAAAAATGTGTCGTCTGGATATTCTGTTTGTTCCATAATACAGTTATGAAGTCATTATCACATTTGTTCCTGCTTTCGAAAGATCACAAGGATGTTTTATTTATAAGGAACTTTTCAATCCTCTTAAGCTGCGATTAATACAGAGCCAATTGCCATGTGGCTTCAATGTTTTTTGGTTGACCCACAAG
Source organism: Rhipicephalus sanguineus (assembly GCF_013339695.2). Lineage (NCBI taxonomy): Eukaryota > Metazoa > Arthropoda > Arachnida > Ixodida > Ixodidae > Rhipicephalus > Rhipicephalus sanguineus. Next base: position 154,672,161 of record NC_051177.1, on the reverse strand, counting down.
AATTCTTGAATAAAGTAAAAGTAAACAATATGAATATTACGTCAAGGAATTCACCATGCAATTTTAAAATACAACAGTTCACTTGTGTGTACCTTTTACCTAGCTCTCATGTCTGTAGCTTTTCCAACATTTACCCTTTGCAGTTGTCGTCGCTGCCATCAGCATGCACAGTGTGGTAACATATAAACATGAAAATTCAAAGTTAGCACAAAGTTTATTTCACATCAGGATTAGTAAATGCAGTCACGATAGATATTTTTCTTTTTCTCAGTAATCTCGCAATTTTAATACTATTCAATGAATTGCCCTTGATATAACAGTACTGAACACTGTTCATTTCCAGGCATTGAATCTATCCATGTCATGCCTTTGTCTTACATGAACATAATATTTCTATGTCCCTTGTCTTGCTCTAAACAATTACATGTTACATTAATGTGCAACATAATCTGTTCATTCATGCCTGTGCACAGACATATACGATGTTCACATATGTACAAACATCTAACTGCCATGCGGGCATAAGTCAGAATGCACTTTACATTCTGTGGTACCTTTGAAGTACTTCTGAAACCAAATGACTCATTAAAATGTGACTGAAAAACAAAAAGGAAAGCACAGAACAAATGTCCAACTAAAACGAGAAATGTAGTGCCATGCTAACCCTAGCTATGGAATATAAAATGAAGGCCTAAATGCTGTAATTACACAGTAACACTCAGGCTTCTAGGAATAATGTTTTTGCAGTATGCTGATAGAAGAACAATGGTGCTTAATGAATACAAGCCCTGGTTCTCCCTGACATCTTGAAAAAGCACACAATATCAATTTGTCAAATCTGAAGCAGATACTTATGTGAGGCCCTTCACAATAAAATTGACACCTCAGAGCAGAGAAAACTGAAGATGATCTCCCTGGCATTCAACCCTTGATACTCCTTTGTCTTGCATATGCACAAAAGATCACACAGTGCATAGAGGCCCTTGGCAATAAGATCTGATGATACTGAGTATTTTTCTTTCACTGAATCTTATCACTAATGTTAGCTTTTTAATTAATGTAGTTCATAAGTACAACTAAGAGAGGCTTTACTTGGCCACTTACAAAGCAAATGACTCTCCAGAAAATTAACCTTTAACCCTTTGACACGCTATGTGCACAATTGTGCGCACCACTTATTTTTGTCATTGGGTAACGACTAGGGCTAATAGAGAGCAAGATACCTTGGAAGTAAGCAGCGCGCAAAGCGAGACAACGCACACAGGGAGGAATGACAAGAAGAAGCGCTGATCAAGATACGTTGAAGATACGTTGAGCTTTGGATCAAATGAACCTGCTGCATAATAAATTTCTCTTCATTTAACTTCATTTTGCAGTGTACTGGTTGTTTATCAGTTTGCTGAAGGCACTACACTGTTCAACGAGTCGTTCGAAGTGCTCCTTCCCGCGAGCCGCGCCAAAAGTTTAATTTTTCTTCACTCCAAATCAACATACACAAAAACAAAATTGCGCTGTATTTTTGGCGTAAGATTTCATTCTATTAATGCAAGAACGTAGCATGAATGAGTTTACAATAAATAGATATTTATTACAATTGAATTATAATTACTATAACACACATAAATTAATGCCTTGAAATGATGTATCAATTTGACGCATTTACAGACAGTTTTTCATTGGTGGCGTCTGAAAGGTTTAAAGAAAAGGGAAATATTTCACCCTGTTTCTGTACAGCACAACAATACGAATAGAACCAATGCAGTGATAAAGTAGGCTAATGAACAAATTATTTGCAGTCAAAATGTTATGAGCAGCAGATATTTAAAACTCGGCAACTAGTGAAGCTTGCAATTATGCACTACCAAGAACAAAAATCCACAGAAGTTCAGATGACCTTCTGCTTTAAACACTGTGCTTCACAGGAGGGAGCTTGCATTATGTATAGTTCAGTAGAAAAGTTTTTCAAGTGCTTTATAAAGAATAGAACTGCACGCTGAAAAGAAGTTAGTTGGACGGCTTGATGGGAACAAACATTTAACTTGTTTCATTCGTTCTGAGCATCCTACTTCACCAAGGAAGGTGTGAAAAATATGATAAAAAAGCAAGTGAAAAAGGTATCTCAATGACAGACAGTGACACAAGAAATCAGATTCTATTGAGACATTTTTTGCCCATCTTTGAGTGCCTGTCCCTCATGAAGGTGCAGTCGGCTGCAGCCTTTAGGAAGACATAGCTTCAGGCATGTTTTTGGCCATTTCACTTTACTAATTCAGCTATTGATATCACATATCCTTAGAAAAAATTAAAATGCACTATCAGCAACGTTGCTGTGTTCACGAGCTCATCAGAAGAGAAGCTGGTGTCATTCAAAGATGACAAGAGAGCGACAGGAATGGTTCAAGTGATCACAGGAGCAACTTGTAAGCAGCACAAAGCATGTGACTGGAAGTCTGAGATTTCCATTGTAGAGGCTGTAAGGAAGCTAAAAGCCTTGGCTCTTTATTTGAGCCCAAGGTATAATGGTGAGTGTCCTTCAGACGATATTTCTTTTGGGTACATGTCACATCACGCTGATCCAACCGGCCACATTCTCTGTGACCCAGAACAGCAGGGTGAAGTGTGCCCAACTGCACGACTGTTTGCAAAGAGCTGTGAGGGTGCAAACTATGCTGCAGGCAAGTTGCAACATTGTGTGTTTGAACAATATCACAAACACTTGCTATTACATACTGTTTCCTGTCTTGGTGTTCCTCATATATAGTGCCATAAGTTTCTCAGTTGGATGATAAAATAGCACACACTTAGACAGGGACAGAGTAAGCAACATGACACAAGCACTAACAACAATTGTTTATTTGAAATAGCAGAGGAAGACTTATGTAAACAAACAGGTGAAGTGAGTGCGCGTGTCACACAGGCATGACTGCAAGCCATCTGAAATCTGTACAAAGGAATACAAGTTCCTTTTCGGGCAAACTAATATAAGGCGTTGTAACACATCTTGTGTCTAACCACTGAGTCATTTCGGCTTCAATTATCTCACGGACTAACTTTTTACTTTTGACAATCACATGAACTTTATCGAATTCCTGCTGACATCCACATGTCGCACTGCATAGCTAGAAGACCGTCTTTGTGCTTTTCTTGATTGCCACGGTGCTCTCTGAAATTATCATTAAGGTAGGATAGCTCACTTGAAAAGGATCATTACAATGCAGCAGATTTAGTTTTTCTAGCAAGGAGCTAGAAATAGATTTTTGCCATGCTGCTTTCTCAGATATAATAACACGCAGAGGGCATTCACTTTTGTGTCTTTGCGCTAAAGAACAGGTCGCTTACTGGAAGCTGGTTATCCGAGTAATCAACAGGTAGCAGTGGTCGAAATTTTACTTCACGAATTATCTGCCCGCACCATCGAGTGCATTGTTGTGTAGCGCTTTACATGCATGATATTATGCATAATCTCATGAAGATTGCGGGTCGCGTTGATGTATCTGTTGTGTTTAGTGCCCCTCAAAAACCTTTCAGCCTTTGCAATAGTAGTGTTCCTAGGAAAGAGCTACTCGCGACATGCTCAAAGAAACATAGATGTACGTTTGTTAGATGCATTGATCATGCTGCGTATCGGATCGCACTGCATTATGGAAAGTTCTACATTAGCCAGTCCGCTAGATGCCTTAACGATCGTTTGAGAGAACGCCGTTGCAATGTACAAAAGCACAAAAACGGTCACCTAGCTATGCAACTCTAGCACCTGTGAATGTCAGCCTGAATTTGATGAAGTTGACGTGATTGTAAACAGTAAAGAAAATGCAGTCCGTGAGATAATAGAAGCCAAAATGATTGAGAAGTTAGGCACACGGTGTGTTAGCATGCATTTTGTTAGCTTGCCCCTAAAGGAACTTACAATCCTTTGTGCCGATTTCAGATCGTTCGCAGTCATACCTGTGTGACATGCACACTCACCTCACACATTTATGTACACAAGTCTTTATCTGCTATTTAAAATATTCATCTGTTGATAGCGCTTGTGTCACGCTGCTTACTCTGTCTAAGTGTGCGCTATTTTACTCGTACTACGTACCAACAAGCCCAAGCTACTCTTCTCGAACTGCCCATTTGTAGAGAAGGAAACCAATACCTACCACTTAATATGGGCTTGTCCAGACCAGAGGAAGAATGCTCCCATCTTTTACAGCAAGCTGTCCGCTGCTTCAGTTCCTTGAACAGCCAGTCGTCTATGCTGGGTACATGCATTACAGATGCCACAAAACATTCCATAACCTGCATACAATAGAGGCCTTACAGTACACAAGTAGTACATATAAAACATGATGGCTTAACACAGGTATTTGTTGATACACCAAAACTGTCCATGAATGATGAGCTTAGGATGCAATAAAAGCAATTATTAGTGGAGCAATGGATTTTTGGAGACAATTTTAATTATGCGTTACATGTCAAGCTTTCCCCCACTGGCGTACTAAAAAGTATAAAGAATACAGTTTGCTGAATAAGCAACTTGCACTGAAAACTCCATCAGCACTCTCGTCACAATAATAAATAGATCAGTGTGCACAATGTACACAATGTATGGTAACGAGCCACCCTTATTGTACGACATCATGAATGTGAAGATTTCAAGATAGCTGAAGACTTAGTGGAAGTGTAAGAACACCAGAGGTTACAGCAAAGATTGAGCACTGTGTTGGCTTTTCTGTCTCCTCTGCTGCTCTTGCACGGTTTTAAATATTGGGTATGTTTTGCCAGCAAGCGCAGTTTTGAACTCTTCAAAAAAAACTTGTTGCACTAAAGTCAATTCATATGCAGGGCTCGTGCTGTGCCCTACAAGTGTCTGTTCAATTCAATGAGCCCTTAATTCACTACGTTTCTTTTGTCCTTTCATAGCTATAGGGTCTCGTCGCGTTAGACTTGATGGCTTCAGGTAGCATGCAAGGGTTCATTGGCCAGCTGCCAGCTCGTAAAGAGTTCTACAAGACGCCAGGATGGCCTAAATAGCACTAGCATGTACTGTTGGGATTACACACTGAAGTGCTCAATGGGAGGGATGGGACAATGACCGCTGTTGCAGCTCCATTGGAGCATCAGACGCCCTATCCAAATGTTACAGATTCAGTGCCTGGCAGGAGCAAGTGTCTCTTTTGCTGATTTTAATTCCTTTCAATTTATTTAAAAATTATCACGCTACAGGTAAAAAATAAAATAATCTCCCCTATGCCTTCCTTGGCTCCATTGTCTGTTTGCATTAGTAGGTTGTGTCTAACAAGAAAAAGTAGGCCTTGGTCCAGTCCCCTTGATTCGTCTGTTCAGTTTCGTAGTGCTTGGCACGCCACAAATTCAGTATAACCACACTGTCCAGAATTCTGTGATCAGAAAACATGTAAACATATCAGAAATGACATTCTTCAATTAATAACTGCATGAACTTTAATTAATAACTGCATCCCTTTCCCTGATTGATACATCTTGGTTATGAATACTGCAAATAAGACCCCACTTGTAGCTTCATGCTTCTTTAGCAAAGTACAAAGGAAAGCAAAAACTACGGTACCATTAAATCAAGTAATGTTCTTGATACACCATCACATCCCAAGCCACTTGTGATAAGAAGTTTTTGCAATGGTGCTACTCCACTATTCAAAGAATTGGTATTAGAGAGATGTTTGGTTCATCAAACAAATATATGTGATGGCAGGACAAATTGACACATATCTTCCCAGGCAAACACAGCAACAAGCAGAGCATACGCTACCTTAATAAGCTTAGTTGAACTGACACACGTCTGTCAATTATAATTTATAGACATGCTGTACTACTTCCAATTAAGCTTGCAGTTATATGCACACTTACTGTTGCTACCAGCACTTAATATGATTCAGTCAAATGCATTGCCTTCTTGTAAGTTCTGTGCAGAACTAAATCAATGTTCTCAAACATATGGCCCGTATATCTCTAGCCAGCGGCCCAGCCTGCATATGACTGTCCTTGCCCGATATTTCCTTTCATTTATTTAATAAATACGCTCATGAGCAACTCGGGCGAGACTGATCTAAGCATTTTTTCATAAGGCACCCCATGTGGTTACCATACACTTAAACATAACGGTGAAATAAAAACTCGATACTTCACTCGGTCCTTCTACAGACTATTTTACTGATGGTTTTGGTGCTCACGTTATTGTTTTATTGTTTTGTATCTTGAACTAAACAAACAGTGCTACAGTACAACGCGTGCGCATGAAAACGGTTTGGTTGGTACATGCGACGTTACGTGACATTTTTAATTCACGTCGCTATATAAAAAAATAAAAAAACTGATTTAACAGCATTTGTGGCCGCGCCCATGTGTCTTATGTAAAACCGTCTATGTATCAGTGTCGATATGTTTCTCAAAACCTGACATCAAATCTCCTTTAGAAATGAGAAATATAGTTAAACACGCTGTCGGAAAGTAGATGAAGAGGACGCTCCGAGCTGTACATTTTGCTCCGAGCTGTACATCTGCATTCATTTTCCATTCTGTAAATAAACGCGTTCAATCGTCACAATTGTGGTGCAGGTGCAGGGTATACTTTTGTGAAAAGCCGTACGTCCAGCGACCTCACCTCCGTCGGCCACGCCGGCTTTCCAGGTGGTAGAGATGAAAGGCGAGGCCGGTCAGATGATGACCGAGGCTGACGCGTGGTAGGCAGATCAAGCTGCGCACAGGCACGGGCGGGTCACTCCGATGTTCGGCCGGTGGGCGTGCCGCTCGGAAGTTCGGTTCGTGGGCCATTCTGTAAATAAACACGTTCCATCGTCAACAATATGGTATATGGGAAAGGCCGTCTTCGAAATGGCAACGTTAGTTGACAATTTTTTTCACGCCCCTCCCCCCTCTCCATCTTTTCCACTCTCAGTTTTTCACTGTCCCTGCCCGAGCGGGAGACTAAAAAATTCCGCGACTGCGGCCATGCAGCTGAAGCGAGTTCGAGACCCCTGAAATAAGTGCTACGCGCCCCAACCTGTAATAATAGCAGTATATTTTATATTGTTTACTACTTTCAGTGTATATTACCAATGGTCTTATTTGCAAGTTTGTTCATATAACTGTCTCAAAACCCCCTATGTAATGCCCGAATGGGTCTTTAGGGTATATGAATAAAAAAATAATAAAATGAAACCTTGCGCAGCCAGGTTGAAATCCTCACCATAGAAGAATTATGCTATCTGTCATGGATTAATCGAGCGCAGCACAGTAGATGGTGACGCAACCAGCAAATACATACGCTTCTGAGCAGCTTGACAAGCGTTTTGTGTGTATCTGCGTCCCCGTCTACTGCATTGTAGTTGATTTGCACGTTAGTTCATTATTACCGTTGCATTTTATTTACAGAAAATGTACGAGGCGACCAGTGCGTTTAAAAGCAGGCGAATTTTTATGGCGGCAGGCTATTGAACAATCGCTTCAAGCGAGGACCTCGCGATATTAACATTTGGGGTTTTACATGCCAAAATCACGATATGATTATGAGACACGCCGTAGCGGAGGGGCTCCGGAAATTTTGGGGATCTGGCTTTCTTTAACGCGCACTGACATCGCAGAGCACCAGGCTTAAATGACACAAATAGAGCAACTACTAGAAGTGTATAACAAAACATCACAGAAAAGCAGATACTACCTGTAGCAGAATCCATACTTGCCTATCAGACAACTTTTCTCGTACATCATCACTGCTGTGTGAACACGCCACCCGAGCTGCCTTACCTGCATAAATATCGCCACACAATAAGATCACATAGTTACGCAATTTGGCGAGTTGAACTCACCTAGGCATCCGCTGAGGCGCATGCTTGTGCTTTGCAGTCGCCGTCGTCGTCAGACAAGGCACTGGGCGGTGGACTGTCTAAGTAGATGCACTCGATTGAACCACGCAATAACCGTGTGTATTCAAGAAACGTGGAAAGCACGCCGATCACGCAGCACTGAACGCGCAGACAAAGCGACGAGCCCGTTGAGGCTACGACGACACACCACAGAACACCAACACAAAATCTTGGCACACCTTTGGCCGCCCATTCCATCCCACACGCGATACACTTCCAGTCGACGACTGACAACGATGACTGGCACACATAATATCGATAAACACCGCAAATATGCAAGCGCGGAACGAACTTATCATGGCACCACCTTCGATTCCCCACGCCGGTACATTTTTTTTTCTCGCGCTGAACGTGGTCCCGCACGCGTGGTTTTGGTTTGAAGTGATTGGCTCTTGCGCGGCACGTGATTTGAATTTAGTTGCGTTATATCTCTAATTTTCAACTGACAGAAATGATGACCCCGCGTAATATCAACAAACATTATATGTATACAAGCACGGAGCAATTTTTTTGTGGTAGAATCTTTTTTGTCGGAAATTGTTTTTTTTTGTGTGTGGTCCCGCACGCACGTCTTTGGCTTGACGTGATTGGCTCGAGCAAAGCGGGTGATTTGAACTTAGTTACGGAGCGCACATTCCATCTTGCGTTTTCTGTTCTCCCTCTTCCCCCCTTTACGCTACTCTTTCGGTGCCTTGTTGACCTTGTCCGCTTGCCCTGTGCGACGCTTCAGGACGCGCTGCATCTCGCAGGCTGTGACGATCGTCGCCGCTCTACCTGTTAAGAATTCCGAAGGCGTCCGCCGACCCTCCCGCCGCAAAAACTGCGCGCGCGGCCCAAGCCGTCATTCTTAGCTAACGCGCTGTTATATTTCTTTTTTGGCTCCGTCCCTACTAGTTGAGCGTGACGTGCGCAGTCGACGCTTTCCAAGAAAGCACCATAACTCCTCGTTTGCCGGCATCGAGGGCTTGAAACCGTCAGACCGCCCCACCTCCACCGGCATAGCTTCGGCGGGGCAACCTTTGACGGCGGAGTCGACTGAAGAGGAGCAGTCCGTCGTTCCGCGTGTGTTGCGCTTGTGGGGGTGGTGTGCGGTTACGTCGGCAGGAGGGGACGGACTGCGTGTTTCCTCAGACGCTCAGAAGATCTACTAGAGAGCGGACGTGCGTCCGAACGTTGAATGTATCGTGCCTTTTCTCTGCTTTATATAAGAATACAAGTTTTCCATTTTAACGAAATGTGAGTTTGTCTTCATTCAATCCCTCACACGCGCAGTGAGAAGTGATGTATACCTGGCGATAGCGATTAGAGTCAGCGAGGAACTTAGGGCGCGAGTAATCATCTACACTGCCCTCGCTACGTTACTCTGCTTCCTTCATGACGCGAGCCTAGTCTAGCGGCTTTGAAACGCTCCAAGAAGACACTCGCACATGCACACAAAACGTCCTGTGTGACTCACTGCACTTCTTGCACTTGCGCGAGGGGAGCGGGGTGCCCTGATCGCGCAACGCCTCTTCGCAAGTTGGCGGTGATCCAGAACAGCGGCTGCGACCTCGCCTTCCAGTGGGTGCCATCCCATGCTGGCGTACAGGGCAACGAGGCGGCCGACGCCCTCGCCAAGGAGGGCCACGATCCCCGCACGCCTGTCACCTCCTTCGCGCGTGTCAGCGATGTGGCTCGCCTCATCATTGCGCGTCACGTGCGCTCTCTGCACCCGGATGCGCGGGTGGCATCGGGGAACCCTCCGCGTCTGCTTCCGAGGACTGGCCTCAACAGACGTGCGCGAGCGTTCCTCCTCCGTCTACGCATCGGATGCAGCCGCACCGCTGAACGCCTCTTCCGGCTTTCGGGCAGCGGAAACCCAACGTGTGTGCAGTGTCCAGCGGACGAGACCATCGACCACATCTTGCTGCAGTGCCCCGGATACGATGACCATCGCCGTCGTCTGTTCGGTACCTACAGCAGACTGGGATTGCCACACTTGTGCCTGGACCAACTTCTGTTCCCCAGCGCACAACACTCTAAACTCCAGCATCGGTGTTACGCTCTGCTGAATTTTTTCGGCGTCGCCGATCTGTTTACGCCGCCTTTGAGGCACGTATTTAGCTGTCTCCTGACAGTTTGTTTACATTCCTGCGGCGCTGACGCCTCCTGCGCCCGTGCGCCCATCACGTGATACTGCCGGCATCCTTCTCTCCCCTGCCGACCTGCTTGACTACTCCTCTCCTTGGGGGCGGCCCGGGCCGCGGGTTTCTGCTGCCGAGGGACACGCGAGCAGAGTGCGACCATCCTCCTCTTTTCTTTCCCCTTCTCCCTCCTAGCTCTCTCTTTCATGTCCCTACCCCTCATCCCCGTGCAGGGCCGTTGAGGTGTGTACTTTTGTCTTCCTCCCTTTTTATAAGAATCACTTCACGCGTTTTCAGTTCCCACTATTCCCCCCTTCTTCAGGACGCGCTGCATCTCGCAGGCTGTGACGATCGTCGCGGCTCTGCCCTCGCTACGTTACTCTGCTTCCTTCATGACGCGAGCCTAGTCTAGCGGATTTGAAACGCACCAAGAACACACTCATACATGCACACGAAACGTCCGTTATCGGAAGGATCATAAATAGCGATGGAAAAGAACAAAAAGCACACCAGTACAGACTCATTGCGAAGTGTCATTCGCTAACCCCACTTTTATAAATGCGAAACATTTCTTAGCGAACTTCTGCGATTTTGAGCGTATCTATCTATCTATCTATCTATCTATCTATCTATCTATCTATCTATCTATCTATCTATCTATCTATCTATCTATCTATCTATCTATCTAGCCACCTACGGCTTTGGGCTCTCCTGGCCGTTACGTTATTTGGATGTATACCAAAATTGGTGTGGCATAACATGACCTTATCACGAACACAAACGACACGTCATAACATGAAAATCATGACATGCGTGTCATGAACAGCATGATTTACATTCATCGGCCTTGGGGCTCTTGCGGCCGTACTGTTAGTTTCATATATACCAAAATTGGTATGGCGTGACAAGAGTCCATGACAAACATAATGACAGGTCCTAACATGCAAATCATGACCCGCATGTCATGTGCAGCATGATTTACGTGACATGGTCTTGGGGGCACTCGCGGCCGTTCAAATGAATGGATATATACGAAAACTGGTAAGAGGAGACATTTCTGTATGACAAACATAACTGACACGTGGTAACATGAAAATCATGACATGCATGCCATGTACGACATGCTTTACATGCCACGCTCATGGCGCGCTCGCGGCCGTTTTGCTAAATTGATATACACCAAACTTGGTGTTGTGTGATGTGACTGTATAAGGGACATGAATAACAGGTGGTAACATGAAAACCATGACATACATGTCATGTATGTCATGATTTACATGCCATGCTCATGCCGCACTCGTGGCCGTTTCGCTAGACTGATATACACCAAAATTGGTATTGCGCGACACGACTGTATGACGAACGTAAAATGAGAGGTGGCAACATGAAAATTATGATATGCAAGTCATGTACCACATGATTTACATGCCATGCTCATGGTGCGCTCGCCGTCGTTTCGCTAGATTGATATACACCAAAATTGGCATTGCGCGATGTGGCTGTCTGAAGAACATGAATAACAGTTGGCACCATGAAAATCATGACATGTATGTCATGATTTACATGCCATGCTCATGATGCATTCGCGGCCGCTTCGCTAGCTTGATATACACCAAAATTGGTATTGCGTGACACGACTGTATGACGAACGTAAATGAGAGGTGGTAACATGAAAGTTATGACATGCATGGCATGTACGACATGGTTTACATGCCATGCTCATGGCGCACTCGTGGCCGTTTCGCTTGACTGATATACACCAAAACTGGTGTTGCGCGACGCCACTGTATGACGAACGTAAGGTGACATGAAAGTCATGACATGCATGGCATGATTTACATGCCATGCTCATGGCGCACTTTAGCCGTTTCGCTAGACTGATATACACCAAAACTGGTATTACTCGATGCTGTTGCGCGTTTTTCACGGCGAGATAAAAATTTCGCTTATGTGCGAGGGGGAAGATATGACGAACACGACAGCAGTGCGCGATGAAAGAAGTGTTTTTTCAACGTCATAAGTTGACCTGATGTAGAGAGTACTGCTTTCCAACCAATCACAAGCTGCGCCTCTCACCCAAGCCGTCGTCTGCTTGCGTTTGTCGTCTGCTACGATAGGAGCCGGCAGTGGGGGTTTCGCCTTGGCTACGCGATGATTTCCAGGTCAAGCTGACGCTTCTGAGCACAAAATACACATATGAGTGGGTGAAGCCAGCTTTATATAATATTCTCACGCCAAGTTAAACGGCAGTTAATAATGAAAGGGACATGAATTCGGCAAAGGTTTGTTTATACTCGCGAATCGTGAGCATTCGCACATATTTACGATGTCATTTTAAATTATTGGAGCCATTGCTTTCTGACTACTTGCCATATAAGCGCGTTCCGTTTCCGTGTCCGAACAGTGAAGGTCAAAAAGCTCGATTTGTTTTTAACACGAAAGTGTTTTATGCCGGGGTCCACCAAGACTTCACTGACGTATTTCCGTCACGGATATGACGTTCTTAAAATGTACACGAACATAATACAAAGAAAGAAACAGAAGAAAAAGTTCCACAAACATGGAAAATTTGGGAATCGAACCCACGACCTCCGGGTCTGCGACGATAGATCGCCGAGCGTTTAACCCATTGCAGCACAAACGCATTTGCAGAGCGCTACACAGACGCGCCTTATATATCTAACACTCCTCCGTGTACCTGCGCTCTTGCTCAGGACGGTGCCGCCGCCTACGAGCAGAAAAGAGAAGTACTGCGTTATGACACTAACGCGCATCGACAGTGAACGCTTCGGTGGTCTCAACACTACGATGCCTTGATGCCAGCATTCGAAGGGACGCTGGCATAAAGAAGCACTACCAACGCCACCTAGGTGGCGTTCGCCCTACTCATCACAGCGGAGCGTGGCCTCCGCAATTGGCTCTGAAAATGTTTCTGAAGTTGATCGCGGAGGCTGCAATGGCGACGCGCTATACGCACCGATTTGACTCGGTGACGATTCAGTTACGTGCTTCGTCTTTCGCGTTGTGCTAGCGTGTGCAGCGTAGTGCAGCTTCCACATACACCAACGGTGTTTCTCCGCTGTTTACTGATACGAGTGTGATGGCACCGACTACGAGAACTGCGGCATTAAGCGCCGTCGAAAGACAACGACGTCGGCGAGCTAACGTCGCGCAAGTGAGTTTGGTGCAGCGATGGACACGCCAGGGAGAGCGGGAGGCCTTCGCGCGTTCACGGCTCAAGCTGAGAACTCTGCCTCTCGCTTTCCAGAAGTTGACCGCATCGCGACCCAACTGGCTGCCATACACACACCGAACCAAGACCGAAATGATCGTACCTTCGCCGAAGCGATCTGCCAGCGGGACGCCGCTCGACAATACGACGCAGGATGCCCAGCACACCCACAGTATGGTCCACGACCCGCAAAACATGCACCCCTCGCTGCAGCGGACCGCAAGTTCACCAAACGATTCAGTGACAACCCGTTCGGTTTCGCCTGCACGGTTTGCGAACGCCTGTGGTTCACGTGTGATTTGCGCGATGTTCCGGCGCGTACAATGAAGTGCCTCCGGACAATGTATCCCGGTCGCGAGTCTTTCCAAGACTTCCGCTTATGTGCCAACTGTTTCACTTTCGTTTTCTATACCGATTCCTATATTAGAGGGATCAACCACATTTTTTTGGTTTCATGCATAATCACGAACATCTATAATATGCTGTGAATTGCATTGTACGAGCCCGCTCTGTATAGGCCCAAAGTGCATAGCGACAGCTGCATTTGGGAGATCGTGCCTATTGGGTACTTAAAGCTAATCCAACTAGACATGTTGTGGAATCATATAATAGCTAGGCTTTAATAACGGCTAACTGAAATGCTTCGCTCAATTTTATTTCCAATATCATGCAGCTGATGTGCTCCTCTGAATCTCTTTGGTGGTAATTTCGACCAATGCTGCGTCCATCATCATACGCGGGACGTCTCATTGAAGGAAGTAGGACGCAACACAACAACATAAAAAAATCTTGACCAAATACCGCGCCGCTTTCGATTTCATCGACCATTCATGGGCTTCTTTAATTACTGGGACTCCCAGCTCATTGGACGACTGCGAGTGTTAATACTGTCCATAGCGTATAAGCAAAATGACACACGGAACTCAAAGCGCCGAAATAAAGTAAAACGTACCAGCAATCATCAAGCAGCCTTACATGGCCGTGAATTAGCTCAAAATCAACCACGGCACCCAGACACCCGTAGCAGTTGCATCTTCTAAACAGCCATATTGTTCGTAAGAGTGGTCCGGACCACTCTTGGGATTTTCTCGTAGCCACGCTGTTCCTGCGCAGTTTTTTTGCTTCGTGAATCCACTTACGAGCCTTTTTCAGTGACGTAATCAAATATAGCAACTGTATCACCATCGCTGACATGTTCCTGGACAGTCACAGCGCGCTTTACCGCAGCCGGCCGATGTGATAACGATGGCCTCTTACGACGTTTTTTTCGCTTCGTGAATCGACTTACGCGACCAAATTTCTCTTACGCGATAATTTGCTCGTAAGTGAGTTTTGTGAATTCGGCCCCTGTTTTATACGCTTTGAGTACCTCAGGACTCATCTTTTCGTTTCATTGTTATACTTTCTTTTTGTACACCTCCCCCCCCCCCTTCCGTGTCCTGTTACAAGCATCGAGACGATGCATTTTCAGAGTTTTCAGAGGGGGCAATGCCGCCTTCGCTTCTTTTCCTATTTTGTGTAACCGGTTTGACATACGTATAACCACTGCCGTGCACAAATGACGCTCGATTGTCTCGGAGCATTCCAGATTAATTTATAGTCTCCTGATAGGCTTTAGCGTGCAAACGCGAACAGAGGAGTTTATGCTGGAACAAACGCGGACACCAGCAATAAAGATCGAATGTTCGATGGCACATGTAAAATACCGACGCGCCTTGCCGCAGATAAGATTACTCGACTGCCGACGAATGTTCGCGCCTCTATCAGTATAGAGCGTGAATTGCTTGGACGTGGAGTTTTGATTCCCAGGGTACAAGGTCCCCCGAATAAAGAGTTTCGTCTTGAACACGCCCACGTCTGCCTTCTTCAACGCCACAACCACGTGACAATATTGAGTCAAATGTCGATCCAGTAGAAAGTTGTTTGCGATCTGCAAGTTGATAAAGTTGTTGGATGCCTCGATGCCCATGACTAGGCTGAAGGAGTAGTCCTGTGGGAGCCAACAGGCTCCATTGCTTTTTGTCGGGCGACTGTTCACAGCATTACAGTTAGACACTCCTGCACACAAATTTTATCTACGATCGCCTTCTGCTCTTCACGCTCTGAGTAATCTAAGCCGTAAACTAAGGGCTCGCTTTTCTTTGTTTCTTTGTTACAAACAACCTGAACGATAACTAAGCATCAGCCCGAAAGTATAGGCACCTTGTTTGTAGTAGACATGATGTAGATGTTTATGTAAATTATGTAATTATGACACACATCGATGTCATAATTACTACGAATAAGGTCTCCTATCATGTCCTTGGGTTGATTGTCTGCTATTTATCAACGTAAAAGAAATAGTATTTTGAATTGTGCCGCAACGTTGTGCGTTTCTGGACAAGGCGGACTTTAGTAATCTCGTACTTGAGCAATGAAGCTCAAAAATTTCAAAACAGTTTTCACTCCTGCACCATTCAAAAATACGCTTATTTGTGTAAGGCGCAGCAACAACCAAACCAAAATAGGCAATAGCGCGTCATGGATATTCAATGTTCAGCAAAACTTCAATGTTGTGACAAAGGAAGCTATCACCTGTTCTAAAAAGCCACCACAATAAGAAGTTATCGGCGTACACAACACGACATGAAGCATTGGAAATGACTAACCATATCGACCAACAATAGTGGACCGGTTCTGTTCCATTGGAAACAAAAAACTCCAGGCCTGCGCTGAAACCGCAGCACAGTCACAGCGAAAGCTGGAAGAGCGGCGTTTCTAGAGCCCGTTGTAAGCTCTCTTGGGGCTACTAATACAAGTACCCACTACGCCATAAATACAAACAAGGTACCCACTACGCCATAAATCCAATTTTTGTGAAGTTGGGAAGCACCTACTAAGCCATTATTCGTCATTCTGCGGAGAAGCAAGGAACCAGCTACAGGTCTGTAAGGCATTATGTGCACTTTGTTTACGCGACGACTGACGACGATGAAGAATTATGGCTTAGCCCTTTGTAATGGGTTGGAAATTTTAAACGGCCCACCAGTTAGCAATTTGCATTGGGTGACGCCCGGTTGCTATTTCCCTCTCCCGCCATGATGTATAACATACGTTGACGTGGGATAGAGAGGAGGGCGGGTGCGAAGAACTTTATTGAGACCGCGAGGAAATGGATCATGCGCTTATGGGCTTCCTTGGCAACCAATACAAGTGAATTTGCGAGGAACCGACTAGGCTAAAAATATTGTAATTTTTGAGAATTAGGGAAGCAGACACTATGCCATTTTTCGTTATTCTACGGAGAGCCGTGGTACCTGCTAAACGCATGGAAGGCATTATGCACTTTGTTGATACTGTGCCTTATGACGATGAGGCATTATCGCCGAGCTCATGTAATGGGTTAGAAGGATTCAACAACCTACTCGTTGCGCAATTTGCATTGTGTGACGCCTGGTTACAGAATTCGCGTTGTGCGACGCTTGGTGCTTATTTTACTCTTCTACCACGCTATATTGCATTTGCTAATGTGGTTCCTTCCCGACGTGAAGCCTGTATAGGACCTTTTTGCAGCGCCGTTTCAGGCACCGGCATGGCTGGTAGAGACCGCCTTGAATATTTTGTTCGCTATATATGCTAGTTACACACATTTGTAATAAATGCCATGAAAGAAAAAAAAAAGCACCGGCATGGCTCTGAGGTGTAATACTGGGCTCCCACGCAGAGGGCCCAGGTTCGAACCTCGTTCCATCCTGGAATTTTTTAATTATTTCGTTTTGTTAACACGAAAGTGTTTATGCCGAGGTCCACCAAGATTTTCATGACGTATTTCCTTCACGGAAATACGTCAGCAGAATGAACGCCATTAAATGGCAAAGAAAAAAAAACTATAGGGAGAAGTTCCGTTGACAGGAGTCGAACCCATGACCTCTCGGTCCGCGACGATGGCTGGCGGGCATTTAGCCCACTGAGCTACCGCCAAACTTTTTACAGCGAAAGCTGTTATGAGATCATTTCACCGGCCGTTTTTGGCGCCGTAGTTGTCCGCCGCCGCCGCCGCCGCCACCGGTGTCCGTAACCAGTATCGCTCGAAATAAGAAAAAAAACGAAATAAGAAAAAAATTCCAGGACGGAACGAGGTTCGAACCTGGGCCCTCTGCGTGGGAGCCCAGGACTCAACCTCTGAGCCATGCCGGTGCTTGAAACTGCTTTGCAAAAAGGTTCTATACAGGCTTCATGTCGGGAAGTAACCACATTAGCATATGCAATATAGCGTGGTAGAAGAGTAAGTAGAGCACCAAGCGTCGCACAACGCGAATTCTGTAACCAGGCGTCACACAATGCGAATTGCGCAACGAGTAGGTTGTTGAATGTCTTCCAACCCATTACAAATGGACTCTGCCATAATTCTTCATCGTCATCAGGCACAGCATCAACAAAGTGCGCATAATGCCTTACATGGGTTTAGCAGGTACCAACGCTCTCCGTAGAATGACGAAAAATGGCACAGGGCCTGCTGCCCTACTTCACAAAAATTACAATGATTTACAGCGTAGCGGGTTCCTCGCAAGTGCATTTGTATTGGTTGCCAAGGAAGCCAATAAGCGCATGATCCACTTCCTCGGGGTCTCAGCAAAATTACAATGATTTATAGCGTAGTGGGTTCCTCGCAAGTGCACTTGTATTGGTTACCAAGAAAGGCCATAAGCGCATGATCCATTTCCTCGGGGTCTCAGTAAAGTTCTTCGCCCCCCCCCCCCGTCTCTCTCCCACGTCAACGTATGTTATACAGTATGACGGGAGAGGGAAATAGCGACCGGGCGTCGCCCAATGCAAATTACATAACTGGTGGGCCGTTTAAAGATTCCAACCCATTACAAAGGGCTGAGCCATAATTCTTCATCGTCATCAGTCGTCGCGTCAACAAAGTGAACATAATGCCTTACAGACGTGTAGCTGGTGCCTCGCTTCTCAGCAGAATGACGAATAATGGCTTAGTAGGCGCTTCCAAATTTCACAAAAATTGTTATTTATGGCGTAGTGGGTACCTTTCTAGTGTACTTGTATTGTAGTCCCAAGAGAGTTTATAGCGGGCTCTATAAATGCCACTCTTCCAGCTTTCGCTGTGACTGGGCTGCGGTTTCAGCGCAGGCCTGGCGTTTTTTTTCTTGATTGCCTTACAAAGTATTTTCATACACTAATCGTAAACCAGGGAACAGTACAATGATACACCACCAGCTGTTAGCTGACTACATGTTAAAACTTTGGCATGTGTAACAACGACTCCACTCTGGGAACCCACTCCGGTACACATAATGGAGGCTACATGAAAGCGCCTTTTATATTTCACACTTTCCTCTCACAGTGCTCTTGCGTGGATGAATGTTATGACCGTCCCCTTTATACCGGGGTCGTGACATGACCAGGCTCGAAAAACAAAACAAAAAACGCGCCATTGTTGTGACCGTCCCATTCGGCGTGTTTCCAATAAAAGTGTAATTTCTTTTAACACACCGCGAGATGGTGGCTTCAGGCTAAGCCTCGCTCACATCGTCCATCCATATTGAAAAATAGCTCCGACGCTCGCCTGGCTGTCGCACCGCCTTCCCCGCTCGCCCTGTGAGAATTAACTGCCAGGCTAGGGGGAATACACAACGCACGTAGCGTTTCTCTTCGCGTTTTACGACGCTTTAGAGGAGTGCATTCCGACTATCAGTGTTTATTATGTGCTTGTTGATGCTATATTTGCGTGGGATTCACGATATGTTAAGAACTTCAGCTACCGCAAGCGTTAAATCACGATCGTGGGCGTTTGTCGTCGGTACGGAGATGTGCCACTAGGCGTCAACGTGAGTGCGTCCACATGAGGCGGTGCTACATCTGCCAAACAACAATACACATTAAAGCTCTCATATAGCAATGCACTAAAGCAATCAACTATTTCTGTGTCGACACGTTTCGCTTTCGTGTTATACCGATTCCTATAACAGATGGATCAACCATCTTTTTTCTTATTTCGAGCGATAGTGGTTACGGACCCCGGCGGCGGTGGCGGCGGCGGACAACTACGGCGCCAAAAATGGCCGCTGAAATGATCTCATAATAGCTTTCGCTGTAAAACAGCTTTGGCTACCTCAGTGCCGCACGCTTGTAAGTTAGTGTCTAATTTCGTGACTATAACGCGCTTGCGCATAGCAATAATATCAGAAGTGTACTGAAGGGAGGACGACGACGAAGCACACGACGAAGGTAGCAAGCAAGCAAGCCGCAGTGTCAATAGTAGCAGGGGACACCAGCTCGCGCTTGCCCGGATTTGGCTGCTTAACGCCCGCCGCTCTCCGACGCCCTACTCTTGACGTCTGTCGACATTCCCTGAAGACGCGCCAATAAACCACGTCACATATGGTGGAGGTACATGGATTCACAGTACCAACCTGGACCTTCGCTCCCGGAAACTTCCTCTGGTTCATGACCATATTGCAAACATGGCCGAAGAGAGCCATGTCCAGTCTGGACATTACGCAATCCACGTCACCTACGGCGCCGTGCATCGCCAGCGAGATTCGCCCATCTTCACCGGCTCAGGTGACTCGGACGTGGAAGCATGGCTGTAGAAATACGAACGTGTCAATGCCAGCAACAAATGGCACGACCGAATGAAGCTTGGTCATGTCTAGTTCTACCTTGCTGACATCGCTCAACTGTGGTTTAACAACCACGAGAGCGACATTCCCACTTGGTCTGTTTTTAAGACTTCCATTACAGACGTCTTCGGTCAGCCATCGGCTCGCAAGCTTCGCGCAAAGCAGCGCTTGCATCAACGCGCGCAGCAATCCGGCGAGAACTCCACGGGCTACACTGAGGATGTGGTGAACTTCTGCAACCGCGTGAACTCTGTCATGACCGAAGAGCAGAAGATCAAGCACATCTTGAAGGGCCTCGAGTACTATACTGTTGAGATGCAGCTCGCAAGGAATCCACCACAGTCGCTGCACTGGTCTCATTGTGTCAGAGCTTCGACGAGTTGCGTCGGCAGCGCTCGATCGCCCGCCAAGCCCTCACGGCGACCGACACACTACCGAGCTTGCATGTTACTGCTCGCCCTGCCGATCAGCAGCCGCTGTTATCGACCATCAATGAATTTGTCCGTAAAGAGGCAGCGCGCTTCGGCTTTTACTACTACCTCTCCAACGAGCCGGCGCAGACTTTCATTCGGACCCAATTTGCTGAGCACCAACCATCTAAAACCCATCAACCACTCGTCACTGCGCCGCTCACTTACGCAGCGGTCGCTGTTCGACCCTCTCAGCAGCCTACGTCGTATGCCCGACCTGCGATGCCGACCCCTGCCTCGCCGCCGACCACGACTTCTCCGCTTCACTACACGGGGCCCTCGCCTTCGTGTTTTAGCCGCCAAGACGTGTGGCGAACGCCGGACAACAGGCCCATCTGCTTCGCCTGTGGTGTCGCTGGATACGTCGCTCGCGAATGCCGCAGTCGCCCTCCTTTTTTCTTCGACACCGTGGCCACACCTGATTCCTTGTCGTCAGGAACACCACCAAGGTACGCCCCTGATAACCAACCGCCCTTCTCCAATCGCCGATCACCACCTCATCGACGACGCTCTCTGTCACCCATGCGTCGCCTCTCAGCCACAGAGCAGGGACACTGATTGGTGTAGTTCCAGATGCAAGAGCTGCATGCAAGTCGAACTGCCCAAGGCCGCCATGTGTTTCGCCGCCAAATGTTAATGACGTCGACGCTGAAAGACCCGCCGCCGTTGCGCTTATTGACACAGGGAGCGCCGTTTCCATCGCCTCTGAGACACTGTGCCGCCAGATAAAGAAGTTGACGACGTTGCTATCAGGACTAATGCTCCGTACTGCCAGCTCACAGTGCATTGTGCTGTCGGCTGCCTGCGCTGTGCGAGTCATCATGCAAGATGCATTTAATGTGATCGAGTTCTTCATGGTACCGTCCTGCTCCCACGACATTACTCTCGGGTGGGACTTCCTGTCGAGTCATAGCGCCATCATACTGTTATCGTGCAGAAGTAGCTCTTATGCCGCTACAGACCTCTCTGTCATCGGACCCTCCTCACAAACTTGTCGTCGCTGAGGACACAAGTATCCATATTGGAAAACGCAGTGGCACTGTCCCCGTGCCGTACCTGTTTCACGGCCGCTGGATAAAAAGTGCCCCCACCTTCCCGAAGGGAATCGTGAGGAAATGCGAATGCATTTCTTGCGCCGAGAGTACACGGCGTAGTAATTTTAAGGGCGTAAAGCTGGACACATTGACGCGCTCAAGTGTCTCCCTTGTGAGCGCCTCTTTCAACAAACGCTTCCTACTTGCGTTCGTAATCACCTCAGGGATGTTGCCACCGCCTTCAATGCAGCACAAACGCGTTGAGAACGCACTGTGTACAGGCTGTGCCAAGGCAGCACAAACGCTACAAACTCGTATGAAACGCACTGCATTGAGGCGGTGGTGCACGGAGCAGAGAGAGCGAACGGCGAAAGGAGCGGCCAAGCACTGCACCTACCCTCTCCTGCACTCTCTCCACACACGCGGGAGCTCCGCCGAGCTTCCGCGATGCCAGCGCCCTCACACGCCAGAGCGCGCTCCTCCTCTCCACTCACTCTACGCTACTCCCCCCGCACCACCTGCTCTGGTTGCTAGGGGCGAGGATAAGCGCGCGCGCCAGCAGCTGTTGCTATGGGAGAGGGAGTGAGAGCGGAGAGACGCGCGGACAACGCCGGATGCCTCACATAGCCCGACTAAGAAATGCATTCGCGTTTAAAAGCGCACGGTACGGCCCGCCGCGTCGGGCGGTTTTCTATGGGAGAGCGCGTGTTGGCCCTAGTTGCAGTTGCGGCCGCGTCGGCGCGACGGGGCGGGGAAGGGGAAAGCAGCCGCAGCAAATTAGTTGGTGGTGGTCACAACAGCGATCTCACTTAACTGCTCTAAGTGGTTTTTTTCTATCTTATCTATCGCGGTCATGACATATCATGCATTCAGTTGAGTCCGTTCGCGAAATCTGGTTAAATAGCCACTGAATTTTCCGTGTACGTGCCGAGCTCTGGCATTTTTTTCCAGGCCTAACTTTTTGTTTTGTGTCTGGAAGAATATTCCACAATGCTCGTAGCAACATTATATGGCGCTGAATGTGTGAAGAAGTGGTTGTTATATTTATGTGCGTGTAATGATGCATCGTTTTTTTATTTTAACATATTGATTTCCGTGACATTTTTTCAGCACCTTTCTGAAAATGCTTGACAAGTATTTATTTGAAACGTCTGACAATACACGTTCATGTTCTTTATCACAGGAAGTGCATGCAAAAATTATATATTCATTAGAAGTGCCTTGCAAATATTTTGACAGTTCTTAGCAGGGCAATGTCGTCAACTTGATGTTTATATAAGACCGATCACTGGAGTGACTAATATCTCGAAGAATGAAGCTACAGCAGAAGTTTTCTGTAACTCAAGATACGAAACAACGCTATGGCGGGGAGCAATGTATATATATATATATATATATATATATATATATATATATATATATATATATATATATATATATATATATATATATATATATATATATGTATATATATATATATATATACAGCGCTGGGCAAAGATACTGTCAAATTGTATCGCGATACGATACAAAATATTCAGGCAAAAAGTATTGGAGATACAGATACAAGACACTGCCGCAATAATTGTATCTTAAGATGCTCCGATACATTCTCAAATTTGGCATTATAGATACATAAAATGTAGCAGCAAACGCCTATGCATGAAAATGTCTGCTCGAATATTTCTTAACTGTGACCTATTTTGTTTCACTTGAATAAAATGGCTGTTATTATCTCAAACGTATTGCCCTTCTTGCTCAAAGTGAATTAGTTTCCTTCCAAAACAACTTATTGAGGCTTGTTTTAGCTTCTTCACAGGACAACTCTTTATACACTTCGCTGACAGCCGTTCATGCTTGTCATTTTTGCATTTGATGGCAGTCGCTGCTCAGCTTGCCGACCCGCTAGCGGGTTGCCATATAATCACAATAACCTCAATAGAAAACCTTCGCACGACGGCGCAAATACCGGTATGGACTTTTACTTTGTCCGTAAAAGAAGGTTTGCACAATACCGTATATCTGAACAGGCGTACAGCAGCAACAACGCTGGTAGCGGCTTTTCTTTTTTGGAGGGGGGAGGAGGGGGAACGCATGGTGTATACGGGGTTAGAGACCGTTTGCTATAGCGGCCCGGCCGGCACACATGACCGTCCCCGTCCCATTTGTTTTAAATGCGAATGCATTTCTTAGTCGGGTGTTGTCCTGCGTCCCTGGCCGGCGTGCGCACAGGTGTTAACTCTCCGCGCGCGCTCCTCCTCGCCCCTAGCAACAGCTGCGCCGCGCCTAGCAACCGGAGCAGGTAGTGAGCGGCGGAGGGTGAGGGAGAGGAAGAGCGCGCGGGCGTGTGATGGCGCTCGCATCGCGGAGCAGCTGAGGGTAAGGGAGAGGAGGAGTGTACCCGGTGAGGGCGCTCTCATCGCGGAGCTCGCTCGGCGGAGAGAGAGCTCGGGCGCTCCTCCTCTTCGCGCTCGGACCTATTCGCCGCGAGATCGGGCTACAGGTGGCAGCACCGTCGCCGCGCTAGTGCGGATAGGCGGTTGTCGGGGCGTATACAAACGCACACAACAGCGCTTCGTTTTGGCAAACAAAACGCGTTGACTGCAGCTCTCTGGTAATATGTGCGGTCTTCATTCCCGAATTAATGCACGAAGCGCGCCGAACGTCACTATTACTTGTGAGAGATGCGCATTCTGGCAACGTACGGGTTGCTCGCCTTCGGCAATAGTCGGCGTTTCCGCAGTGGATGAAGTTTTCCTATTGTTTTATTTGTACATGTTTAGCTTGTGTTCCACCTACTACAAACTGCTGTAGCGGGACTGAAATAATTTACTTGTTCATCTGGATACCCCCCAACGAAAAGAAAGCCCGTATTCCTGCACAATGAGTTCAAATAGCACTATGTGCACTGTGTGCTCAAATATTCATGCACATTTCTAAATCAGTTCTCCATGAAATGTGGGACAGTTTATAGGTTTACTGAGGAAATGTACGTGGCTGACAGCACTTTATCGCTACGGAGACGTTTAACACGCCCACGCTTGTTTTTATTCCAGTACCAGTACACAAACGTAACTGTACAGCACGGAACTTCCTTCGATTGATGACTTGCACGAAAGTAATGAAACAAAGGCCCGGTTTTTTCACGTGACCAAAATACATTTTTTTATGCGAATAATGCCCGCTGCCTTCCAGCAATCCATATAACAACGGAACACAAACGCTCAAGGTAATGTAAAGAAAAAAACGTTGTGGCTTCGCGTGAAATTACTACGACATAAATGTAAACTACGCCGTTTGCATTAATTTTGATCATCAGGGCTCTTTAACGCGTACATTAAACTGAGTAAACGGGTGTCTGTATACATTTCGCCACAAGTTATAAATGCGCAAGGCAACTCAGTTTTGCGATGTCCGTGTCGTTCCTTTTTCTGTTATTTTTGGAGGACAATTTAAGTACCGAAATGTGAGAGAATTGAGAGAAATATTTCTCTGTAGGAGGACCAGGACCGTACACAACTAAACGTCGTCGCGTAACCTATAAACGACAGTCCCGAAGTTATACACCTAACCGCAACGCGCAAGTGCATGAGAGCCTTTTTTGTTACCACCGAGCCGCTAAAAGGTTATATTCACATGAGATTTAATACTTCTCATCTTTAGGACAACAGCAAGTGCACTTTGCAATGCGCTTGTACAACAGAGCGGCACGTGCACTGATATGACTCTCGTGAACTGAGGGTACGAAGACCACACACAGCAATCTTGACAATTGCACTCTATGATGTTATAACAGTACATATATAGCCGATCAAGAACAAATGCTTCTTTACGTCGTGTTAGGCATACCTATGTGCGGTTAAAGTTGCACTAATGCAACGGAACCAACCGCCTTTTGAGCACCTGCACGAGGTACGCGCGCATGCAAACACAACGTGACCAGCAGACGATGCATGGAGCAATCTACACTAGGCGCGGTTCAGCCAGAAGCCGCCAGGCGGCGACTCCGCTCGATCTGGCGGCCAATGCAGGGAGCGCGCGCTTTGGTGTCTTGATAGCGATGGAAGTCGGTGACGTCGAATCTCTCGCGGCAACGATACCACAAGGACGAAGTGTAACGCAATGCAACTCGAGCACTACGCCTCTACGTGCACACTCTCGTATCTCTTCATTAATTATTCGCACACTCATCGGGTGCACCCAAATGCATTCGCATTTCCTCACGATCCCCTTCGGGGAGGTGCGGCTTTTTTTATTTTCTAAATAAGTATGTTCGCGAGCTACACAGACATGACTTTTCTCAAGCATTTATTTCGTGAAGGACATGTGGTCACCATGTGCTGAAACATAACCGTGGAACACAAAATCTGCATTTCAATCCGCGCCCAGATTTCACTCATTGTGTACATCGGTACCGATGTTTCTCGAATCCTTACTCCAAATCCCCTTCAGAAATGACCTATATATGAGATATCGAATCCATTCAAATGGCAAGGTCATTTTGCTCAAACTCTCTCCGACCCCACCATCTTCACTGTCCCGGCCCTCAGAGCTAACTTTCGCGACTGCGGCCCGCCGGCTATAAGCTGAGTTTGAGAACCCGTAGATGACGTAAAGCTGCAATGAATTTCCATGATTCTACTTAGCTGCTGGCGTAAGGGATTCTTTGTTGATATGCTCACCAACCTGCAATCTTTTAGCACTTTTTCTTCAAAGAGAGAACATGTGCCACACGGAAATGTCTCAGACGTAATGTATAGGTTGCACAAAGCGTCGCAGGACACAGCCGCTATTCGCGCTATTGTCAGCTATAGCTTCCGTTTCCTCCTCTCTAACTTTCCTTCCCACTCCCCTCTTCCCCAGTGCAAGGTAGCCTACAGGGCTCAGCCCTGGTTAACCTCCTCGCCTTTCTTTTATTTTTATTCTCTCTCTTAATACGTGGCGATTAGTAATAGCAAAAATATTTAAGACTGCCTAAAAGAGGAAAACAAATATAAGTAAAATAGAGAGGTGGTTTTGTATCAAACATTCACATTGAATCAGTACAGAAACACAATACAGACGGCGCCCTTAATAGCTCTGAGCATGAAGTATCGTAGACTTACCTGTTGAGACAATAGAAAAGTCAGTGCCTACGGAAAATGGACTGAAACGGCTCGTTGGGACGCTCATGAGTAAAACGGAGCATTCGGCATAACAACGTTTCTCGGATCTCCTTCCTAACACCTTTAAGATGGCTCCTAATGATATATATTATTATAATGCAAACTGAATTTCGCTATTTTCTTAAGCGGTAAGCAGAATATTTTGTACTGTATACTCAAGACATGCCCACATAATAATATTGCCACGCCCGCTTCTTCTTTTATTTTGATGTGTTCGAGTTTGACCAGCAAGGACGGTTATCAACGCTCGACGCTGGCCGCGAAGCAGTGTTCGAGAAGCTTCACGATTTTAGTAGATCGTTTTGTTAAGATTGCGCGCCGCACACGAATGTTCCAGTTTTGTCGAGAGATAACGCCGCCACCAGCGATATTGCTGGAAAGTTCCATAGCGCCTGTATAAAAGCCGACGCGCTTGACCGCTTGTCAGTTGATCGACGGACGACGCCCTGTTCGCCGCTATCATGGTACAGCATGTATCACTGTAGTTCTAGTTCTCATTTTTCGGCCACGAGTTCGGCCAAATAAACAGTTTCATTCTGCAAACGCCGACTGCTGTCTTCGTCGACGTCACGACCACGTGACAATATAAGTGTCTTCAAAATCACCTTGGCAACGTCTAAAGCTGTAAACAGTAGTAGAAATAAAGCAGACAGAAGAATAAAGCAGAAATCTTATTTTGGGAGCGCGTTACAAAATACATATTGCAGTGACCAGACCAGAAAAACAGTGCAGAGACCTAGGTAATGTATGTGATGCAAAATGACCGCTAAGGAAGCACTTGTACTAATAAACAAATTATGATTTCATAAATTCTTTGAATAAATGTAGATGGAAGTGAAAAATACGGTACGCCAATATATTTTGTGTTAGGTAAACGCTTGCTCTATTAGATCTAGCATCAGCACCAGTGGTGCTAAAGTTGTTAGAATCTTATTTGAATATAAGTTAATTCATTGCACGCAAGTCAAACTTACATCCACGAGATCCTTCAAATCGCTGATATGTAAAATACACGCGACGCAAAGCAACCCATTCTTGCACGCATCACATTTCGTTACGGAGCAAGACGCAAGAGAATATTCAATAACGACACTGTAACATCAGAATTTGCGCGATAGAAGCCGCACGCCGTGGAGTACGCGGCGCAGTACAGTGGCTAAGAGCAAGTGCCACGGCATTGGCACAACTAAAAAGAAAAGAAATCGAGAAAACAAAAGGTGCGTGGGCTGGGCGTAGATGGCCGCCTGCTTGCCTTTCTCATTTTCTACCCTCACTGGATGACTAGCGTAAAAATAAAATGACGCCACTGCCCTTATACTTATTACCAGGTTAACCTCCCTGTCTTTCCTTTCTCCCTCTTCTCTCTTTAGTGAGACCAGTACCAGCTTGAAAAGCGGAGCTTGGGCAGCGATTATTGTTTCGCACGGTTGTGTTGCGATAGAAGTATCATGTATCTTAAGATACACGATACATTATTGAATGTATCGGAAATACAGATAAAGATACTCGTCTTCCGAGACGTATCGCGATACAGATACGAGATACCCATCGAGTATCTAAGATAGTATCTAAGATACATGTATCTTCGATACTGCCCAGCAGTGGTTGTAGTGAATGACACTTTATGACAGACCCATTTTTGTAAATCACAAAAGTTGCACGTAATTCCACATTTTTATCAACTAATTGCAAGCGGGATAGCGAAACTACCGGAACTACCCGTGACAAGGAAATGACAAAATTTGAATGAAGGCTCGTAGTGGCTGTAGCTTTTCTGGAAGAACGGCCAGTCATCTCACTTGAGGCAGCGGATCGCCTTATCTGTGCATGTGGTGTTTGGTCTCTATCTGCTTCTTTTGAGCTGTGCGCAAGAAAAGCGCAATATCAACGTCTTCTTTATCTGTGAAACAGAAAACTTAAGTGCAACCACTGCGAAGCGTCTTCTTGCAGGTATCTCAAATACTTTTTCTCGCCTGTTTGTAGTTTATGAAAAGAAACAGAGGTAAGCATCACAGATTGCACCCAAAAATAAGCTGTCTAGTTGTGTATTTGAGAATGCTTGGCGATTTTCCTGACCGGTTTCCGCTTTGGCGCGCCTTCATTTACATTTCGTCACTTGCTTGTCACGTCCAATTCCGGTCTTACGTAACCAAAAGTCCGCGTTTCTTGTGTGCCGTGAGCCGCCAGTAGCGTATGGCCCTGGAAATAAGACCCTGAATGGCCCTGAAAATGGCGTATGGCCCTGAAAATAAAAATTTCGAAAGGTGTATGCTGACGCGTGATATCCGCCTTTGGCTTCTCACTCTCATATATAGCTAGTTTAAATGTCACACCGACTACAAAGTATGGCTCAGCGAACCTTTTGATGTATCCTTTTGATGTTTTGACAGGAACCTTTTGATGTTTTGATGTGCTGTAGCCTTCTTCGTCTAGTCTTACGTTTTTTTCGCGCTATTTGCATTCATCATGAATTACCAACTCGCCCAACAATCATTCCTTCGTTTGATGTATGTCGTCATACATTCCATACCTATTTTGCAGGTGTGATATCTCCGCAAGTGGCATATGACTCCTTTGTTTCAACGAGTCCGTAAATACGCCAGGAGAAAGCAGTTGAGAAATTTTCTCTCGCCGTTCTGCGAGGCCAGTGCTACTACCCACGAAGTCAGGCATAGTACAACCAAGCATTGCATTCCAGGCTACAAAATTTTCAACAACAATTATTGCTGTGGTTTTGCGTATCAAAATCAAGATATGATTATGGGGCATGACGTACTGGGGAACTCCGGATTTTTATGACTACCTGGGGTTCTTTAATGTCAACCAAAATCTAAGTAC
This sequence comes from Rhipicephalus sanguineus, assembly GCF_013339695.2. NCBI lineage: Eukaryota > Metazoa > Arthropoda > Arachnida > Ixodida > Ixodidae > Rhipicephalus > Rhipicephalus sanguineus. The sequence goes on along the minus strand of NC_051177.1, from coordinate 154,642,790 downwards.
ACGGGTATTGCTTCCATTTAGCCTCATCGAAATGCGGCCGCCGTGGTCGGGAATCGAACCCGCGCCCCTGAGCTCAGCAATGCTACTGAATTTTCAAAGCAGACAAAGTATCATGCGCACAGGTTTGCTAAAATGTAAACTGTTCTCCTCGTCCTTAGCGGTTTGTCCGCCGCACCCATTCCTTCTTCATCTTCTCGTTTTCATGGAAACAGCGGAAGGAAATGTATGCATGATTCATAATATTGTTATCCCAACCTAGAACACGGCACGTCAGTTCGTCTCCTCATCTTGGCGAAATTCGGTCACAAAAACAAACCGGCAGTGATCACGCGGCACAATAATTAATCAAAACGCCATAGCACACACACAAAATTAGGCGAGGACACACTAGGAAAAAAGGTGGACGAAGGTGGCTCGCTCATCTCTCACGCTCTTGTTTCGTACAATAGCTTTCGCGCCCGCCAGGGGATGGCGCGGCGCTGCGGTTTACGGAAATGTTCATTAAAGATGAATAGCCCTAGGGGACGGAAGGGCAATAGATTCAGGCAGCTTCTGGGTAGTTGAAAATGACGTGTGCTTAGACTCACGTAGCATATAGTTCAACAATGAGGCGGTCTGTTTTACAACCCGAAACATTGAACAGTGTCTTATCGAGAAGTTACACAAACCCAGGCAGCACACAACGTTGGGCCGATATTGATTTTACGGCGGCTGTGCGCAGCCCTACATCGGACCAGCATTGCCATCCTGGCGCCGGTATCGGCTGAGCCGTTTCGGCTTCGCCGGCAAAATTGGGCCGATTTTGCGGCCCTTCAGCCGATTTTGGCCTTTCACCGGCAACATTGGGCCGAGTTTGCCGGCGTTCTGCCGTCTTTCCGCCGAGATCGGCGTAGCCGATTTCTTTCACCGGCAACATTGGGCCGCGTTTGCCGGCGTTTTGCTGTTCTTCCGCCGATATCGGCTTAGGCGATGGCTTTCACTGGCAACATTGGGCCAAGTTAGCCGCCGTTTGGCCGTACTTTCGCCAACATCGGTCGAGCCGATGGTTTTCGCCGGCAACATTGGGCCGAGCATGCCGTCATTTTGCCGTGCTTCAGCTGACATCGGCGGAGTCGATGGCTTATCGACGATGTTGGAACTTTCTTGTCTCCCTTCAAACAGATATACATGCCCTGTTGAGAACGTCCTCCTGCGTCGCGGCGCTCCAAAAGTCCTCGTCACAGAGAGAGGTACGGCTTTTACGGCAGAGCTAACGCAAACCATCTTGAAATAGAGCCACACAAGTCACCGACGGACATCACCGCAGGCGAATGGCCTCACCGAGCGGCTAAATGAAACCCTCGCTGACATGCTGGCAATGTAATGTAGGTCGAACACATGACATGGGACGCCATAATATCTTCTGCACATAACCTGAAGTTAACACGGTACTGTAAGAAACGGCGCACATATGACGTCGTTCAAACTAGTTCACGGAAGCCCCTCAACGACGCTGGACGCCGTCTTGCCGGCCGTCAGTGACGAGAATAACCTCGACGTTGCGCTCTACCTTCAGCCCGCCGAAGAAGCCCGGCAGCTCGCTCGCCTAGGATACAATCGTAATGCAATAGAACATTAGGCGCTTGAATATTTGTAGCTTAAGCTGCAGAATGCCGCTACATCGATTGCTGTACTAGCACAAATAACAATGTTCAAATATTGTACCGTGCTTATGCCACACGTACAACTCGGGGCGCGAAGTATCGCCCACTGAATAGCTTGCATTCTCTTATTAGTTTCTGCTATGAAAATGACTAACAACTATCATTATCACAGTCACTTTTCTACCAAAAAATGTGGTCTTTAGACGAATAACTGACTCAAATTAGATGGCCACGTCGTTGACCAGTTGTTCAACGCTATCAAAAATGTTGAAACGTTATAACACATACCATTAACTTCATGGGCCAAATTCGAAGTACTTCTGTTTTGTAAATGTTTTTTGCCACTGGTCGGCCGACTTCACTGATGTATCCAACATCAAAATTCACCTAAACTTTCCCGCACGAATGCTTTTAGCGGAAGAAGTTTTATGTGAATACTAATTCTGTGCATAAATCGAGCCTGTCATCATATTTATAGCGCTATATCCTTTCAGCCGCTGAATGTGTGGCGCGAGTGCTCATATACTACACGGACAGTTTCCGATCTCTGTGTTTACGCATATTTACTCACGCGCATGTTTGGCTCAAGCGTAACAAGCGCATTTGCTTCAGTGATGTCACATAATTTTACTTTATGAAAATAGTAAAAAGTTGAGCAAGGCGTGTTGCTGAGCTAGCTGGTTCATTACTTGAGAAAGATAGGTATGGTGCAAAAAAGACCGGGCGAAGTGAAGACACGTTTTGTCGTTTGAATGTTTCCAAATCAACTAGCCCGCTGACCATCTTTAACGAACTGACAAACACGTGTTTGCCACGTGTCTGTCAGTTCGTATTTGCACTTGGTTGCCGTCCATTTTCTGACATACATATCTTTTTCAAGTAAAAATCTCGGTCAACGATTGCTTCCCACGTGCTTTCAGAAACAGTCGCATAAAATTATTATTATAACATGTGAAATACGATGAAAAATGCGGCTTCAACGTGGTGTACGCAAAGTTTTCATGTAGCGGCATGTGGCAATAAGTGATACATTGAAAATTCGACGAACGCCCTTCTCAAACGGCATGCCCATAGACATGCTGGGGGGATCGCACACCATTGTGGTAGGCTGAGCCGTGCTTTCCAGAAGAGAGAATTCGATTTTTTTTTCGTCTCCTTCAACCTCTACCGCCCCCTCCCTCCCTTCCCCATGTTCAGCGTCATTGTCGCGAAACTCGCTTGACCAGGCAAGGTAGGGAAGCCGTCCCGACGGAGGGACAATCGTAGCTGCGGGAGCAACAGCGGTGTGTGGACATGTGTGGTGGAAAGTAAAAATCGTGCACGAGACGGATACGCCGCAGGATTCCGGCATTGTTTTCGGCAGAGATCACCGCAGCGAGAAACCACTGGCCCCCTGCTTCCACGTTGAACTCGCTCACCTCATATAAGGCCACGTGTTCACTACTGTTACGTGTCATCAGATTTTTGTTCTCTTCTTATCGCGTATTTTCTATTTACCATCGTGTTTTGTGTATTCTGATATGGTGCGCTTGCATTTTTTATTCGCTCGTGTTTTTAGCGATCCAACGGGCACACGTGAGTGGTTTTTATGCACGATTCCTTTCTGTTACAATCTTATCTTTAGATTAGGAATACGTGCGTGTCTATATTGTTTAGATGTAGAGTTCATGGGATCTTGTCGTACCGCTCGCAATGTTTTTCGCGTCGCGTGCAGCAGTTTATCCATCTTTTTGTCCCTTAAGTTATCACTGAAAAAATTGCAATTTTCGCTTAGAGGATAACGCTAATTTAATTGCCAGTCATGTGTTGCGAATGCCTACCGTTCCTTGGTGAATTTAATAAACGTGGGGGGGGGGGTGCTCCTCTGCTCGTAATTAGCTCACGCGTATACACGATCTTCTAGTCTACCCTATTGAAAAAACAAGAAGCCATTCCAGTACCCCCAGCGTGATACCAGTACGTTTCTTGGCGCTGGACCGCACTGGGAACACTGGTACACGCTCGAATTCACTGGGACTCCGGTGAAAGCACTGTGAAAGCGCTGGGTCGCACTGGTAGAGCCACTGGCTTTGCCGCTGTGACGCTGGCGCTCACTGGGAAGCGCTGGAGACGCTGGAATCATCACTGGCCTGCGCTGGCACATGCTGGAGCCTGCACTGTTCTGCCAGTGCCGCGCGCTGCTTTCAGTATCGTGCGCGGCAGAATGCTTTGGCATCGTTGAATATCGAGTGTCTGATTCGATGGTACCGACAGATGCTATCCTAAGACCAGGAGATGTGCACTATTTTCATGGTATACGTGATATGATATAAATGTGAAATCACGGTCACTTTTTAATGTTTCCCTGTCGAATGGGGAGAAAAATATGTTAATAACCCAAATCAGTTTTGCATCCGTGGTGTGTGGCGGTAATGACTTCATATTGTAATGTTTATAAGTCTGGAGGCGTTGGCCTGAACATACAGAGCAAATCGTTACATCGCCGTGCAGTTGGCAAGAAGTAAATGAGCGCTGGCTTCGCGACCTCTCCCATCGGAGGCCAGAAAAACAGCCGTCGTTCGATATCGCCACACCGGAAACGCATCTCGGGCAATTCTTGCACTTCCACTTCAGCTATACGTTAGGCAACAATTAAAAAGGTTTCGAGGCTACAATGCAGAAACTTCAACCATCGCAACTCATCTGCGCCGAGATCGTTGCTACCCAGTGCGGCTCCCAGCGAGTGTTAGGCCTAGCGTACTGACCGAGTCCGTCTACAAGCCACCGGCGCTTCTTGGTTTAAGCACACGCAATTCCAACGTGTAAGAATTACTGTAAAGTATAGTCTGGACATCCGTTAACATAAATTAACTATTTTTTCTTGTGTACGGTGTCCGCACAAGGAGCGATGACCATCGATGCGACGCGCTTTAAGCAACAAACGCAGGCTCACCGAAAGCAGCCGGCCGCACTCGCCGGTACTTCTCTGACTCATACGTCAGAACACATACGTGTCAACTGGTACACGTTAGAAACTAACACACCGGCATCTTTTTTCAACTAATTGTATTTGTTTTTGCGGAGCGGTTTTATAGTTGTAGGTATCGATAGAACTGCAAGTTGGAATACAGACACGCCCGCCCCGCAGTAATATCGTCGCTCGCGCGAGAAAACTACTCGGTATGAATTTATGTAGGCGCGTGTTTATCGAACGAGTCATCATAAAGCTTCTGTACACGTTCATCTTTAGCAAGGGCGAGGAACGGCTATTAAAAATCGGCAGTAACAGCCGCCAAACTGTACCCTGCTCCTCGATCCATTTGATATGTTTCGGAGTTAAAACGGGAATTCCTAAAGAAACCTAGCGCTCTTCAATTTTGGGCATTTCATTCGTTGCCGGCCACCGTTTGTTTGTGTCTAATAAAGAAGCAAGCTTGATTTGGAAACGAAGATCGCGTCTTCCTTGAATACGCGACACCGAAATATGAAACGAAACGGCCCCGCCACGGTGGTCTAGTGGTTATGGCGCTCGACTGCTGACCCGAAAGTCGCGGGATCGAATCCCGGCCGCGGCGGCTGCATTTTCGATGGAGGCGAAAATGTTTGAGGCCCGTGTACTTAGATTTAGGTGCGCGTTAAAGAACCCCAGGTGGTCGAAATTTCTGGAGCCCTCCACTACGGCGTCTCTCATAATCAAATCGTGTTTTTGGGACGTTAAACCCCACATATTATTATTATTATTATGAAACGAAACGCTGTCTTACTGTATTGACTAGCCCTTTTACAGTGACGTTGACGTGCACTCGTAAAAAAAAGTTAGGAAAGAGCTTGTAACCACGAGCAAATAATTAGTAACAACCGCTGTTACTAGCTTTCTTGGACCTTTACTAACTTTTTGCTACCTTTTTACTACCTACGTTAGCAGACACTTAAACGTTGCAAAGGTTACTACCTCTTGCGTACCGTTACTAACTTTTTGCGATGCACCTGTTAAATTAACTTGTTAAACGAATCATAGAAGTTATTATTACGAGCTCTTTACAACCTTTTGACTAGCACGGGGATCCATTCAAGATCATTGATTCGATATTTAGTACCCCGTGTTGGGTCTTGTATATCAGGCCATGTTGAGATGATATTACCCAAAATATACATAACATATTCATTGTCTTAATGTGCGTGATTAGAAGTCCTACGCTACATTACCTCTCGCAGCTAATAAAATTGTACGTTATATAAATATAGTCGCGTAACTTAAACTATTTCTTCTAAAGCCTAGCTGCTCACCGGCACCATCTGCGTACCCAAGAGGTAGGGCTATATATACTCCTGGAACCGCTTATGAATTATACGTGTAGTGTAGCCTTGTCGTTGTGTATGTGTGCTGTTCTGATTCATATGACATACTGTGCATAATTACCTACTGATATATCGCAATGTTGATGCTCGCGAATTTGACCGTTATAAAAACAAGAGACTCGTGATGCGAAAGCATCACGGTTACTAATTTTTTGGTAGTAACCGTTACTACTTATTTCACTAGCTAGCAACGAGAAGGGTAGTAACGGCTACAAGTGCGTTTGTAACGGCGAGGGTAGTAACGGTTACTAACCGCGCCGTTACTAACCGCACTTACTAACAAAGTAGTAACATATGTGACAAGTAGTTAGTAAACCGAAGTTAGTAAGTACTACAACCTTTTTTTTAAGAGTGTGTTGCAGCGTGACGCAGTGGTAGAGTACTCGCTTGGAGGTTCAGAGGTGGAGAGTTCGAATCCTCGTTTTTTTTTTTTTTTCATACGGCTTTTTTTATTGCACTAATGATTTCTATATGATTTTCTTTACTAATATATTTATGCAGGGAACGTAGGGACCGCCGTTTTAACGCTGTAGAGCCGTTTTGCGTTTGAGTACCCAGCGCCTCCCAATAAAACGCCGCTCCTGCGGCCCAGTAACCAGCGCGGCGCTGGGCCCCCAATCAGGCATGGCACTGGACGCTGGTACCCAGTGGCGCTGGGTTTTGAAATAGGGTAGTTGCCACTCTTAATCTCACTTTTTCGGCAAGCCGGCCAACATTATCTTTCTTTTCTTCGGGTCCGTCCTTAATCCTACTTTAATGCTGCCTTTCGTTTACATCTCCAGATTTTTTTTCCTGATTCGTCACCGTCCTTACTGAAAAGTGCGATAGCGTCCGCAAAACGCAAGTAGCTAAGATATTCTTCGTTAATCCTTATTCCTATTTTTGCCCGTTCTAGTTCTTTCAATATTTATAGTGAATGTACCGCGCATAACGTTGATGAGATTGTATCTCTTCGCATAGGCGTGCGCACCGGCCCCCGTAGTCACCTAAGAAGAGGTGGGCGCAAGGTCTGCCAAACACATTGACTTAATAGGGAGGGGGGGGGAGGGGCGCCGCGATTAACCTTCGCCCCCCCCTCCCCCCCTCTAAAAGGGAACCCTGCTCACGCCTATGATATTGCGCCTGACCCCATTCTCGATTAGGATTGTCCTGCTTTTTTGAGGAATACGGTGGCTGTGGGGTTGTTTTAGATGTTGGCTACGGTATGTATAAATGTTTAGATATTCCTTTATGGCATAATTATTCCGGAACTGCTGGCGTGTGCTCATACCTGTGAATAAATTTGTGTTTATCACCTTGCAACTGTGTTGCTCCTTAATTTCTCAGACGCATGCGTAGTTGGTGCAGCAGGCCTTTCATCAATTTAGTTGTGTTAGAGACAATATTGACTTTCGTTCTCGGCCTTGTACGGTTCGACAGAATTGTGGGTCTTAATCGCACACTAAGACATCAGTAGAGCAGCCGTTCTAATTAGGCAGCATTTTTCGAATATGGCACCAATGGTAGTCGATGAATGCCGTTGGGCCACGAATAGTCTATTTTAGCGCTGCTGACTTACAGTACAGTAACCACAGTAATACCAAATTGCCGTGGTCGGCACGCAGCCATTTTACTTTATAACACGTGTATCAGCCTGCCTGATCAAGTTACTTTACGCATCGAGCAACTACCGCCGGTGCCCCCATATAAACTAGGTGCAGACCACGACGGTACAGTACTACCACACTTAACGCACGGTAAGCCAGCACTGCTAAAACATAATAACGGGTGCAAACGGTCACGTCGGCGGGGCCGACACCACGCCAGCAACGGCTAGCATATATAGGCCCAATGACGGCTTGCCATCATCGGCTAAATAACAGAAGGCCCGTCTCGGACTGACGCTGGCTAGCCCACGTCGGCCCGAAGCCGGCAAGCCCGCGTCAGCCCAACGGCGGCTAGCCAACGTCGGGCCGATGCGGGTGAAAGTAGCGCGAGCGTGATTTGCCGACGTGGGGCCAATATTGCTGCCGTCATTTGCCGACGTTGGGCCATGATCGGTCCAATGGCGGCGTGCTGCCTGGAAACTTCACCAGGAGATACGGCAAAAAGTCCTGTCAGTTCACAAAGTTCCTCGTAGTGGAGAATGTCCTGTGCAGACGAAATATATTCAGCTTTTGAACTGGGTCAATGAGCGAACAATCATGGTCACTGAGAATGCAGATGTTCTCTAGGGCTGGTGGGCGTAGATTTAGGGTGAAGTGCAGACGGCGGAGCACCGTAGTGATGTGCACGGCTGCTAGTGAGGTCTTCTAGAGGGCAGCACAAGGTATTGCTACCGCAATTCATATGGTGACCGCCGTCGTGCGCAGTGGGATTGCTGTAAAGTTGATGCAGAAGTAACAATTTATTTTGATAAATCAGGGGCGTGGCTTGTATGCGTACAATGTCCGACAACTATATATGTGTACAACAAATGTGCCTGAAGCCCCGTCATACTAGTCTGGGCAGTCGCTGTAGTGATTCCGCTAAGGAAGTAGTATGAGTTGCGTTCGGAGGCTGCTGTAAATGTTGATGTCTGATGTCAAGAGCAATCACAGCAGCCGGTCTGGATTCTTCCATATTGTCGCGCAATAGAACCTTTCGGATTTTACAAGTGAGATTTTCTGCACTCGCTGGTCACCAACTAAAGACAGTTGTTGCTACGGTTGGCACAAAGCTGATTATAGAGTTGCATATGCTGGGGCTGGGCTTTTATTCAGGTCTATCTCACTATACGTTAGTTCCTTTTTCATTCTCACCGGTATGGTACACGCATTATCACTAGCCATCTAGAGGTTGCGAACAAATTCCGATGTCGTTGCAAACCTCATACCATTTTATGTGTAATGCGGAAGTCTGTGTGCATTCTTGATCTCCCATGGCGCAAGGTCGTGTACATTCTTAGAAGACTATGTGCAGCTGAAATAAGACATTTTCTACCCTTCACCATCATTTTAACCTGTTTATCACCCCATACAAGTATCGCACAACTACTTTATTTTGACAAAACAGTGAGTCGTTAGGTTAGGCGCCTTGATATATTGTGACGGGTACCGCCACAGTGGTTCAGAAGACCGTAAGACAGGGAAGGAAAGACGCTCATTTGCAACGGAGTTTATTCTGAAAATTCTGCCTGCCCGCGAAAGACACCCATGTGGAAGCGCAGTGATAGTTTCTTATCAGCACTTTAACGCAGTACATAACTCTTGTAACGTAACAGAAACGCGCCATAACAAAACGACGAAAAATGGAAAACTAAACGCAGGAAGAACACTCGGCGATGGAAATACTTGTTCTCACAGCTACAAAGACGACACTTTCATTCCTTCACCTTCATATGTAAAGCACACAGATACATATATCTGTTCCAGTTTCAATGAAACCCGCTTCGAGAACTTCCTTTTGATGCCTGCCCTTTGGTTTGCTTGTAACGTTGGCATTCTCGGAAAGCCATTCCCTGCAAGGCCTGGGTCGATATGCTGCGTCACTTTAATGCTATCGATATCTTGTCATTAAGATATTTGGCCATTTTCCAATATAAGCTTTCCTAGTATTAATATGTGTCTTATAGATCACATCCGTGGCGCATTGGGCAAATGTCCTCACGTTCCTCTCGTCGTAGCCAGTTTTTTTCCCTATAGCCACAAACAAGAGCATAAAAATGGGACAGCTATTTTACTCTTTGGGACTTCCAGAAGGTATTATACCCATCGAATCCACTTGCACTGAGCTTGTGAAATGGGCCATTGCTTCCTCATGCCTCAACTCGGCTGGTCTTCATAAATTATGCAGAGAGGGTTGGCCATAGCTTCGACCTACATGTTTCACGCCTTAGAGCCGCGGGATTGCCTTTAAGTTTGCTCGTTGTGGGATTAACCTTTCTTGAGAGCCTTTTATCTCTTACCTTGTGTATCGCCGAGACCTACTGGTACATTCTGATGCCATATATTGACACAAATTCCTACATTCTGAATGTTGCAGAGAATCCCTCAGCGTATTCTTCTAAGATTAGAACAGAACAGCAGCGTGCTGTTGCAAAATGAAGCGCACGCCAAGTGTCGCTACGGCAACGCCATCTTCGTTCGCGCGTTCGCCAACCAAGTGAATAAACGCGGGCAACGATTGGCTCCGGCTTCATTCCGGCGGGAGAGGAGAAGTGCCTTTTGCACACTGTTTTTGCGCACGCGAGATGGGTGCGCCCGCTTTTGACAACGTCACCAAAGTATTACACGGGATGCTTTGATAATAATAGCTAGGGTTTTATGTCCAAAAGCCACAATATGATTATGATAGAGACGCCGTAACGAAGGGATGCGGTAATTTCCACCACCAGGTGTTTAGTAACGGACACCTAAATCTGAGCACACGGGCCACTAATATTTTTGCCTCAATTGAAATGCGTCCGCCGCGACTGCGATTCATTCCAACGTACTTCGGGTGAGCACTGAAAAAATCATAACCGCTACACCATCGTGGCGGTATCTCAGGATGCCTTGAAATTTCTGATAATTTCACAACAAAAGCGTCGTTGGACCCTTAGCGATGGTGAATCAATGTCTGAGCCCACACAGTGACGTATAGGCACCGTGCAGTGGAGATTTCGAAATGCGGTAGCAACGCAACAGCCATTAGCTTAGCGAGAAGTAGCGGAATTGGGCAGGCCTCGAGTAGAAGCCAACGTGCCTCGTGTGTCTGCCGCCGTCTACACCCCGTATGGATGGAAGGGACATCACCGCCGGGCCGGATTGCTCACACTTGTAACTTGTGAACGGTGTAACCACACTTAACATTGTTCGCGCCCCTACTGCGCTGGTGGGGAATTTTCGTGCAAAGCATGCGCAGGTTGTACGCCTGGTCCATGACCGGAAATTCACTCTGAAAAAGCAGGCGAATGCTCTTAAGCAGCGCTTCGAGCCTGTTTCTTAATCTGTATGCTATTTTAAATCGCTCCTTAAAGACAATGAAAAACGACAACCTCAATGAACTGCCAACACCGGGAAAACTGTACGTACAGCCGCCGCGCTCGATGTACTCAACTGACATTTCTCGTGAAAAAACAATTGAGCTTACAACTCGAGCCGGTAGAGACATGTTCCCCCTCGGGGGCGGGCTAGTGACAATGCTTTCACTTTTCAGCACACGTAGAGTCAGCGTCATCCCATATACGTAGATATAGGCCTGTTTTGACGTCTTTCCGCATTCAAAACAAGACAAACACTCTGGTAGTGACGCATTAGTCATCATTAATATGACGCTAATCTTGGACGTGTAAGCGTTCAGAGAAGTATAATAAAGAGCCCTCTGACATCTTTCTTGAATCTTGTGAGTTCTTGGATCCCTTAAGAGATCCATTGAGGCAAATATCTGTGATACAATACTACTAAAATAACGTTCTCTTTTTAGGACAACCCATGTGTAATATTTGTTGAAGCCATTGTGGGACAGCGGGATTTTGAGAGGTCCATCGGTGGTGGGCAGGGGAAGAAATATCCTAAGTTTTATAGGTATTTACTTCTCCAGTTACAGTCGAAAATATATTGTTGAGCTTACGCAAGCCAAAGCGTGGCCTGTCAATTGAGGCATGCCCAGTTGTACGCTTTTCACCGTGAAAATAAACCATATTGTTTCCCTTTAGGTGGACGGCGAACAATTACTTTCAAATCTTGCGACCTTGCAGCATGTGGAGGCAACTTATATATCTTCAGGAACAGCTCAATGGCATGCTGAAATTGTTACGGTAAGTATTTCTCAAAATGTTTTAATGTTCCTATTACGGAAACGACACAACGAATTGCGGTTCCTGCGTAGGACTACACTGACACAGAACGCAAATTTTGAGGCCTAATTAACGATACAGAGCGGATGTGGCACTCTCTCCGAGCCTGGACTTTCGAATACTGAATTGTATATCATCATCAAAACTAGCCTGCATAAAACTAATATACCACAATGCGCAAATGTTTAATATAACAAGCATTCTTAGGGTAATAATTACCACCCCTTTCAAGCTTGTGTGCGCGTCATTGTTCATCTGCTATTTCCTGTACCTTAAAGCTGAAAAAGCTTGTTCACCATCTGAGTACCCCCTGGTTGCAGGCGTCTTCTCAAACATCAAGTAGAAATAGTGTAGTTACTGTAAAACAAATGCTTACTCTACCACTGTGGCTACGCTGAAAGACCCGAGTTCAACGAAACTCGTAATCTCCCCAATCTCTGGAGGCGCTCCACGATAACTGGTGAATCAGTCCACAGTCATTATAAGGCTTCACCTCCAGACTTTTTTTTATCAAAACGTTTTCGTGTGGCGATCGTCGCAATGGCGTTGAGTTATGGGCGGTCGACAAAATATTTCGTTTGTTTACCGGTCGACCTACTGCATTTCCTGGGCAAATAAAATGTTATATGCTACTACAAATTTTTCAGGTGCATTTTTGCCAATTTCATTGTGATTGATATGCTCTATATAGCGTCCAACAATTCATGGAATGTGGTTTAAAAATACCACGAGGGAAATTTATATGGCATCGCCACCTTGAAGATGTGGCGGGAAATTTCAACAATGGAAAGAAACAAGCATTTTAAGGAGAACACAAGATGTAACTGAAACATGGCCTGTGTTTATTCGGCAGGCGGTCTGTTAGTAAAGTGAACGCGGATCAAATGCGCCAAAGAAACTGAAATTTTGGTCGGTCGCTCTGAGGTTGCACTCTGGAACTTCCAGAATTTGTTAGGCATTATTGTGGTAAAAAAAAAAAGCTGTCCCTTCAAACATCGCAATTTCTTCGTTCGACATTGTGAGTGTATAAGTTGTATCGTACGGAAATGCAAATTCCATTGATTTTAAATAGAGCGCGCAAAAGGAGCACATTTCAAGAGGTTAGGGTGAGAAAGTGATTAGTGCTGAAAATGGATTACGCCACGTATACAGAATGAATAAATCTGCGTCTACAGCCTAACTGCTGGTGAGTCTATATCTTGCTTGATATTTGTTGTGACTGCGCGTGCTCATGCAACTCTTTGAACTTGTTAATATGGCCTAAGGTATTATGCATGCCGCAACTGTGAGTTTATGTTCAAAGAACACTGCATTATTTTTCTTTCATTCTATATCAATGTTCTCTCTCTTTCCGGCTGTTTATATCTTATTCCCTTTCTTCCCTTCTTTCTTTCTCTCTCTCTCTCTCTCTCTCTCTGAAATTCTCGCTTCCTTTTTCTTGCTATTTCTCTCTCCTTATTTGTTTCTTTCTGTTGTTTTGAATCTCTCTCTATCTCTATTACCGCCTATTAAAGCTACAGCTTATGCTTTCATAGTATTAATCTTTAATGCATTGTGATCACTGGAGTTACCGAGCTGAGTAAATGTTTCGTTTGCCCTATCGATTATTCACATAATTATGTGCCGGACAAAAGCAAAGACGTGTCATCTGCGTAAATTATAAATTTTGTGGTTTTATCAATATTTACAATACTGTTTATATACAAGTTGAGAAATGGACTAAGGATACTTCCTTGTAGAACGCCAGAAAAAATTGGTTTTATGTCAGAAAAGTGGCGATTTACACTTACGAATTTGTGCCTGCAACCTAAATTAGAGCGATGAAGTGCCAAGACTTTGCCGTGAAATCTATACTTTATGAGTTTTTTATACAACAGGCTCCGATTAAGATTATCGAATGCTTTCGTAAATTCTATACAAATACCTAGAGTGAAGTGTCCGTTAACAAAAGCATTCAAGATGAACTCCCTCTTTGCTAATTGAGTGAGTTCTGTTGATCGCTTTTTCCTGAAGCCAAATTGTGCCGTATGTATTATCTCATGCTACTCTCTACAGATACTCTCTTCAGGAGGCAGCAGAGTATATGCTTTACTCTCTTCCCTCCTTTTTTCCATCCTTACCCTCACATTTCTCCTCGTCATAATCACTTCCATTTCTCACCCCCTTGCTATACTGCACTATGCAAGCCCATGTTATGTTCTTCTAGCGTGCCTCAATAGCCGAGTGATTACGATGCTCGCCTTCGCATCGTGGTCACGCGGCTTCATATACCACCTCGTCAAGGAGGAGGAGGATGAAACTTTAATATAAGTATCCGGCGGCCTTGGAGGCGTGGGTCCCACGCCTAGGCGTGCTCGGTCCATCGGATTGCCCAGAGCTGTTCCTCTAGATCTGAGCTGACCAGCACGGTCTCTCAGTGATCATAATTGGACATTGCGTGACCCTGTTGGACCGCTTTTGGAAAGGCGCACAGGATGTTAGGTAGGTCCACCCTCACCTCGCATAATTTGCACCAGTCGGTTTACCGACCCGGGTATTAGTGGCTATAGGCCACAGGGTTCGGGTACGTGTTGGTTTGAAGGAGGCATTTGAAGGAGGAATCGATAATTGTTAGTAATTTCTTTGTAGGCAACCACGCGGTATCCTCTCGATCCAAGCCTCAGAGGTTTGGCGTGTAAGTCCTCGAGCCGCGTTGTCAGCCGCCTCGTTGCCACGAAGCGAGGAGTGTGCAGGCGTCCAAATCCAAATATTTGGCTTTTTCTTTGGTCTTGGAAGTGGACCATGATTCTTTGTGCTTCCGGCGAGATTCGCCCTCTGGCAAAATTTCTGACCGCTGTTTTGGAGTCGCTTAATACAGTTCTCGCTTGCGTGGAAACTATTGCCAATGCGTTAGCCGATTCTTCCGCAGCTTCCACGCTGTCGGTTCAATCAAGCCGCTAGCCCTCTGGCCACCGTCGCTACTTTCGACCGCAATGGCCATACCACACGAGTGCGCATACTGCGATGCTTCTACGTTTACAGCGTCTGTTGATTATTAGAATCTTTTTATTGCTTTTAATTACATGTTCTTTGGTAGTGGTGGTACGTAAATATGCTCCCTTGTTTCATGTGGTATGTTTATCTTAACGCCGTTTGTGTTGCGTAGTTTATACCGAGGTTACCGAGGATTTCCTACCTAAAGGGCTTTGCGCTAGTCTTTCATGCTGTGCTGTTCTTTGAGCCTGTATGACCTCTTCAAGTGTATTACAGGCGCCTAGTGCTAAGACATTTTTTCAGCCAAGAATTTCTCTCTTTGTTTCTATCTATTTAACCAGCAAAGCTCAAACGTGTGGCTCGGCTGTTTATCACTGGGTTTATCCAAACGGCTCAGTAATGTATCCCTGAATTATTGGTTAGGCCTGTCCATACATCCTAAATGGTGTTGGTAGGTTGTTACCTAGTAACCTGGCCAACCCATCTTAGGGGCTCGGCCATGAAATTGACGACACCCGATTTACAAATGACATTACTTTATTTCTAAATATATTCACGTGGTCGTGGCAGTGAAGAAGGCGGCAGTCGGAATGTTAAAACCAAACTCTTTACTGTGCAAATTTATGCCCAGGAAATGAAAAGTCAAACTACAAGCAATACACGTTGTACACTGATAGTGGCGATTGCAACATAGATACTCACTAATATTTATGCTTTTCTTCCTATTTCTGTAAAATCTGCCGTCCCACAAGGTTTTTATTAGGCACACTACTGCCTTCAATTCACAAAGACGATTTTCCACTTATGTCTACCTCGAGTTTGCTGATGATTGCACTGTTCTTGCGAATTAAATAGCCACAGGAACCTCTAATATTTTGCTCTGATCTAAACAATCTTCCTAAATGCGCAGTAAATCATCAGTTCGCATTACCATTTAAAAATGCAAGTGCCATTTTAGCGAAGCATTAGTACATCATTTTCAAAGTCAGCACAATCGACATCGAACTGCATAAAAGGTATGTGTTGCTGTATATTTATTCGTCATGGAAGGCTCAAAGTTTCGACATCATAGGTAATGCCTGTCGCGCCCTCAGTTATTTATTCCACATTTTTTCATACCTTAAACAACGCCCAAAATTATTACTTTAGCGAACGTTTGCTAACTCAAAGCTCTAACATACACCTAAGCTTGTGCTGCTTGGGCTCCAGCTAACCGCCCTCCTTTTTAAATAGTAAAAATTTTTTCGCAACTGCTCAGTCCACTTCACGTCGTTTAACTGCCCGCGCACCACCAGTGTCTGGCAAGCTGTTCCATAGCCTTCCTCATACTCAAGCTCGGAGCAACGTTGGGCGTTTTTTATTTCATGAAGCATCAATATCAGATAAATCAGCAACTCACTGCACAGCAACTGCCATCCCTTATTGGACACAGAAGTAGTGTAGCCGCTGTACGTTCTCCACCAGAAATCTTGCATTCTCTTGCATCAGCAACCTGCGTGGCGCAGAATTGCATTCCCTCGTCTCTACTCGCCTTAAAGGCAGCCGATGCATCGTGACAGAAAGTCACTGGAACCGGCCACCTTTTAAATTCAGTCGTGGTTGTTATAGTTTTTCTCTATCATGGTATTTTTACGTTACGTTTTTTTTAGTTTTTTTTAGTTTTCCTTGTGTCTTTTGCCTTCACACACCCTTTTGTCGTTTTGTCGTGAAATGTTGTGGATAAGCACCACCTAGTCTGTCAACTCATTCAGGCTTTATGTCACCTTTCTTGCGCTTAACTGAGAGATTCTAGATATCAAATAGGGTGCAAAAAGTAGCCGGATCTGCGTCTTTAGCAGCCAATGATGAAAACTACGCGGCAGCCAAACACCTTGCACACATTGCTGTTTTGAGCACTATAGATACGCTCAGTTACTGTTATCTCCAGATTTTTTAGAACAATGTATACTGCATTCTAACTGTTCTTTGTACCAAAGGAATTCAATAGGATCTGAAGTATTTAGCAAATACATTCACATATTTAGAAATGAAGCCAGCAAAATATTTACACAAGAACAGTTTCCAGAACTTTCATAAGCATTACTTTTTTATATATGTACATGCTCCCAGATAGGATAATCGTTCTTTTATATACGGCCATACAAACTGTTTACATAATTACTGCGCACAGGATATGTATGTGTCGTACAGGATCTTTCGAAGGCAGGATATCTGCAAAGTTGTCTCAGAACAGACGCTTTCTACAATAGGAGCTGAATATTTAAAAGCAGCAGCGACAGAAAAGTTTCGGTTTCTAACTATTAAGCTTTTACTAGTAGCTATCTCTTTGATGATCCCGACACTGAATCGTAAGCGCCCTAACGCATCGTGTAATTAATGCTAGTGGCATCCACAATGCTGTTATTCGTCATTCTGCGTATAGGCGAGGTGCCTGCTACACATCTGTAAGTCATTATGCGCACTTTGTGCTGTGGCTGATGATGATAAAGAATTATGGCTGAGCCTTTTATAATGGGTTAGAAGCATTCAGCTAATTGTGTGGTGGCTGGTTTTTATTTTACTTTTCTACACGCTACATTACATATGTTAACACGATTCCTTGACCGACATGACACCTCTATAGGGTGTTTTTGCCAAGGATAACTTCATGTCTCACTTCATTTTTTTTAACACGAAAGTGTTTTATGCCGGGGTCCACCAAGACTTTCATGACGTATTTCCGTCACGGAAGTACGTCAGCAAAAGGAACGCCATCAGATGGCAAAGAAAAAAAACGATAAAGAAAAGTTCCGTTGACGGGAATCGAACCCATGACCTCCCGGTCCGAGACGATGGCTGGCGGGCGTTTAGCCCACTGAGCTACCACCAAACACGTTACGAAGGCGACATGAACGCACCTTTTATCTTTCACACTTGCCTCTCACCGGATGGATGGATGATATGAGCGTCCCCTTTATAACGGGGCGGTGACATCTGTGCCACCAGGCTCGAAAAAAAGAAACAAGAGAAAAACGCGCCGTTGCAACGACCGTCCCATTCGGCGCGTTTCCAATGCAAGTTTAATATCTTCAACGCTTTAACACACCGTGACGTTGCGGCTTCAGCGCAAGCCTCGCTCATCGCATCCATGACATCCATCCATATCGACAAATAGCTCTCCGACGCTCGCCTGGCTGTCGCAACGCGTTCCCCGCTCGCCCTGTGAGAAGTAACGGCCAGGCTTGAGGGAGGACACGACGCACGTAGCGTTTCTCTTCGCATTTGACGACGCTTTTAAGGAGTGCATATCGAGCATTACTTGTTTGATGCCAACCAGCTTGTTGATACCATCTTTGCGCGGTGTTCACCATATGCGGTGTCCACGTATGTGTTAAGAACTTCAGCTACCGCAAGGGTTAAATCATTATCATGGGCGTTTGTCGTCGGTACGGAGATGTTCCACTAGGCGTCACCGTGAGTGCGATGCGTCCACATCAAGCGACGCTATATCAGCCAAATAACAGTAGACATTGTACAAGCTGTCATATACCAATGCACTATAAACGATAAACTACTTCTGTGACACGTTTCACTTTCGTGTTATACCGACTCCTATGAAGGAGGGATCAACCATATTTTTTCATTTCGCTCGAGACTACGGCGCCAAAATTGGCTCTTGTGATCTCATAACAGCTTTCGCTATTGCATATATAAAGGCCCCAAACACCATGACTGTCACCAGAGCCATGGACGAGAGCACATAGTGGCTGCTTACCAATGACTGGGTAGGTTGTGGGTGTTATCCAAGAATAACACGCTCCAGCGGTAGTATCTGTCGCCGAGGTTCACGCCATCTCTTGATATTGAAACGCTACCGGAAGGCCATGGAACCTTACCCGCTGTTAGTGGTGCTCATGTTTTATAAGGGATGGTAGCCAGTAAGAGTGGCCGATGTTCCTAGAAATATTTCTGCGCGCGATAGTGGCTACGTACACCGGCGGCGGCGGCGGACAACTACCACGCTTTCCTTGTGATCTAATATCAGCTTTCGCTGTGAAACTACCGACTCGTGTGGGGAGTGAACCCAACGTGAAAAATAATGAGTACGGCGGCTAAGGACGACGAACGTTCTATTCAACGCAAACGATCGTCTTCCACATACATCCGCACTGCTCATTGCATTCCTCTAGGCTGGCCTTTTTTGGCCACCCAAGCACACAAAAATAGAAACTCACAAACACAAAATATCGACACTCCGCGCGTCTCGTGCCCAGCCAGACGTCCGTATTGGTGCGTTTTTCACATGTCACTATCAACCTCCAAGGTGCAGCAGTATGTGGGTGTGTAAAGCAAACGTTCAAGGCATCGCGGAGACGTGTGGACAGGTGTCAGTTGCATCTGCAGTCCTACTTGGAAGCTTCTATAATCGGCCTATGGAGCTGTCCACGACAAGTAGCCTACATTCTTTGTTGCGGCACTTGAAACGCCAGTGGCGTAAGCGGCGCACAGCTTATGTGCGAGATGCTAGTTGAGATCGTCGCTCCAAATTATCACACCAGGAGGAGCACACGACAGATCATTCCAAGTGGCATGACGAAGACGCGCGATCGTAGACGAATCAACCCAGACAATCGAAGTGAAGCCGTCTCCAGGCGTCGTGGCCAGTCGCCACCACGATATCAACACTGAGATTGTCGACGCAATCATTACTAACGCATCGTCACTGTGCGCTTGTGGGCCCGCTGAATGAGTCACAGTACTGTCGATGTTGCAGGCTGCTGAATGCCGCGTTGAGCCTTCGAACCCTGTTCGCCCTCGAAATAAAATAACTTCTACGTAACGGACATTATTCAAACCTCGCCAAAAAACTTAATGACCAGCAAGATATCAAGTGAAGGTCACATCTCAAACTTGGAATTTTTTGTCAGTCCTCCTTCAAACTTTCGAAACGAATGACAGAGTTAGCACAACGGATCAACAATAATAAGGCATCCTGCGTCGTAAATTGATCCTAGTAAGATTTAGGAGAAGCATGTTCACAAATCTGCGGGCGCAACGTGAAACAACATACTCCTTTGGTGTGGTGCGATGCGAAAATGCGAGGGGAAAACGACCCTTTATAGAGCCTGTTAATTATTGCACTCGACAAAAGTAGACAACACAAATCAAGAAAACGCGGCAACACCCTGGTTCTTGTAGATAATTTCAGTATGTGCACCACGAATAAGGAAGGAAGTTTGGCTCCGGCGAAGCACTTTAAGGCAAGCGTATGTCGTCTTTAGCATGCGCAATATAGCATAAACGATGTTAACTTACCGGCAATGACGCATCCACATAATACCAGAAATGTCGGGCTCATTTCTTTAGCAAACTAAAGGCAAATAATTACCGCCAAAATGGGGACCTATTTAAGGACACGCGTGTATTTTGCAGAGAGAAAGGATTGTGCCTGTTCGAGTTGGCTCTTCCAAGAAGAGCCTAGACGCTCGTGAGTGAATACTCAGAATTGTAGGCGCTTCTATCAGAAGCCCTGCTAGAAGCATTTTTGATCGACCGAAAGTGGCATTTTTGCTTAACTTGTTTCTAGTCATTATCTCACGAGAGCTCTGCATGTTCTAGCTGCAAGGCGTTGCCCCTTTTACCGTGGCTGTTCATCTTTACAACTATTGTGTGACTCACGTCTGATATGTAGAGCTCAACGTCAGTGCTTTCGTCAGCTTAAGTGCTTTGTCACTGACGTGAGCTACTCAACCTGTCTGAGGAATGCATCCTTATGTGTTTCAGATAACCCAGGAGATGATCACTCCGGCAGGAAGTTGATCTCCTGGCGGTAATTCATATACAGAGATTGAATACATTGGTTTCAGCTGCCTCTCACTGTTGATACTATCATATAACGTTTCTGGCTGTCGGGAACAAAATGTTTCCGGTCACCAGCAAGGCGACGATGACTCTGACAAACAAACTGCACAAAGACTCTTGATGTTCAATTAACGTCATAGAGTTCACCACACGGGGCGAATGGCAATGTACTTAGGAAATATTCTCTACACCAACTGAGGTTATTTACCGGGCAATCTTAATCGTTGCGAGCCCACTTCTATTGTAACTCAGGGCTACACACCTTTTTTTTCTTGGCTATATTTCAATTACTCTATGACTCATTCAACAAACATATTGATTACTGGTCATTCAAATTAGTTCGAAGTGTGTGCGAACGAATATGGGCATTGTAAAGACCTACTAGTACCTGCTGAAAATTTGCAATTCTTTTAAAGCATGCAGGTGGTAGCACCTTCAAAGGAAGCGACACGCTGTCGGACCCTTTGAGGATGCGCCAATTTTGAATCTTAGCCGTCGACACACGCTGCAACGCAATCCGAAATTTCTGTCAAAAAAATTCGCGAGGATGGCTGGGTGGGCTAGTTGGCATTGCATACTGAAAACGTTACAGCGCACACATAACGGGGACAAAGGAAGAAAATACAAGGCACAGCAACCTTTCGTGTTTCATTTCACTGCAGGACATGTTTGCTGGTTTTGCGAACCAAGGGCCAGAAAGCCGTTGTCCCCGTGCTCCTCCATCACACAGAGCTAGTAAATTGGGATATTATCGCACATGTTTATGAAAGGATTTACTGAAAGAATGTTTCCATTGGACAGAGATCATTTTCATTTGTCAGACTTCCCGCCTGGTTTCAGCTGGTTACCGCATCATCTACTCATGTCAGTGGCTCGTGTCTTGCTCAAAGAAATAAAGTGTGGCGACCATCAGAATTAGTCGATAAGGAAAAAGAAGGAAAATTCGGTTGTGCTGACATACAGATTTTAGCTTAAGACATTACTCTGTCGGGATTCCTTTCATTTTTGTTAGTTAATGCATATTTTCCAGCGGGTGTACACAATTATGCTGTTCTAGATGCCGTCGTTTCATATTGTCGAAAAGATATGATATTGGTGGCGGACATCAATTCTCATCATATTTCGTGAGGCTGTAAAACTGATTTGAACGGGAAGCGTCTGTGAGATTGGGCTACTAAGAAATACTTTGCATGTATTAACACCTGAACCCGCACTTTTATGTGTAGTCAGTATTATTGTGCAATCGACCTGACTTTTCTTGTTTTAATATGCCCATTTCGACATGGTCTGCTATAAATTCCGGGACAAGTAGCGGTTATATGCCTCCATTGTTTGAGGTTCTATACCCGTTAACTTCTGCGGCTATGCCATCGCTTACGCATGTTAATTCCAGTACATTTAAAAATTATTACGCGCGGCTTTATTTAACCTGACAGATGATATGGAAGTAGACACCATCAGATTGAGCGACATTCTGAACGACTCGTTAAATAACCCTAAATTCGCCTGACAAATATCCAAATGTGATTCCACTATCACTTGACCGAATGAGAACTGTTCGCGTGATTAGAGGTTAAAACAAAAGCTGCGTGAAAAATTTACTTTTCAACAAGTGCCATCGTAACAGGAGTGATAAGTATGCTGCCACCCTTTTTAAGAGAACTGTTGCCAATGCGATGAACAGATATGACAGTGAACGTTTTGAGTTTCTTTCAAAGACAGCCAATAGAAAAACACTATTTCGCTTCCTGTAATGATACTTCCTGTATTGACAAACGTAGAATCTGTGGTATCAACGCCAAATGAATTGAAGTGTTTTCTAGAAGATATTCTAAGGGCCTAGATAGTCGCTTTACGACTGTTCTTTGGTACCAGCCCCAATCTCCTGATCTGGGTCATGATTTTGAGGACGTCACAGTTGGAGAACTGGCAGGTGTAGTAAGAAAGCTGTCCAATTCCGCGCCAGTTCCTGATAGTACGACTTCGTCGGTTGTAAAAATAGTTCATAGCGTTTACCCCCCGGGCCTACTGAAAATTGGTAATCACTCAATTAGAAATTCATGGATTCCACTTGATTGGAAAGTTGCAAAAGTAATGCAATCGTTAAAGAAGCAAGGCGCTGGATTTACCTTACTTAACGTCAGGCCTATAACGCTGACATCAAATCCAGCAAAACTCATCGAATGAACTTTACATAGCCGTGTATATCATTGGCTGTCGAAAAGTGACAGTGAGCCTTTGTCAAATTGCATTCAGGCGTGGCTGCTCTCTGAAGTGAGTGCGCGTTGACCTAAAAAATACAATACAATTTGCTCGATATCAGAAATGATATTCCGCGTTAGTAACTTTTGATATTACAAAAGCTTATGACACTGTAGATCATGTGAAATTGAGATTCGCATCAGAACATAGGTCTGCCACAATACCTTGTTGCCTGAGTCTATGCTTTCTTTAGTTCTACAGAAATTTAATTCTCGCAATCCAGTTTGATTTCTGCAAAATACATGAAAACAAGAGGTATGCGGAAAGTGTCAGTATTACACCGTTATTGTTTAATGTTTTACTGTGTCCTATTCCCATACAGCAGGACGTACAGGTATATGCGTTTGCCGATGACATCGTATTTTTGCTATAAGAGCAGATATACGCACTATACACCAGAATGACGTCAGAATACTTTGTGATCTGCGACGCCATTCTGACGTCATATGGTGACGTCATCACGTAATTATGGTTCTTTCCACCACTTCTCCCCGACGCCGCAGGAAGCGAAACGCCGACGCCGACGGTCAAGTTTTGTGTTTCATCTGTCGTATAAGGCTTTCGTATTTATAAAGAGGACCGTTCGAAACAAATGCCGACTCTCAACTGATTACGAACACTGCTGTAAAAAAATTACAGCATATCCATGTGGTGAATGATGATGAGTGGTGCGAATCGAACTCGCGCTGCAGCACAGCGATGGCATTGGCGCGAGCGTGGTCTTTCTTGATGGAAGATTTTGTCCACAATCTGCTGCACACAACGCAACTATGGCCGAAACTGTTATCAAGGAAGTCCCAATTGAAGCGCGCATCGGCGCCGTCGGGCAGAGCCCGCCTGGTGCGTTTTGCAGCCACTTCACCTGATCGCACAGCCTCGGGCTCTGCCTGCCGGTACGCGCGCTTTCTCGCCGCTTCACGGTCCTTCACATTTTGAAGATCCGATTCGCGCCGTAGCCGTGCAGCTTGTCGAGCAGCTACGGCCTCACGGGCTCGCACGACAGGGTCTTCTCGCCGCAGCCCTGAAGCTTGTCAAGCAGCTTCGGCCTCGCGGGTTCGAACGGCGGGATCTTCTCGCCGCAGCCGTGGAGCTTGTCGAGCAGCTTCGGCTTCGCGAGCTCCAACAGCGGAATCTGGTTCGCGCCATCGTCGTGCAGCCTCGGCCCCGCGGGCTCTCACCTCAGGATTCTGTCTGCGAGCGCGCGCTGCCGCCGCCTTTCGTGCCCTCCGTTCCGCAGCCTTGTCTTCCATCTGGCGACACCGAGTTAAAGAGAAAGCGTGTCAAGAGAGAGCCTGATGGCGCGTTACTTCTGAAATGTTGTCTTCGGGTGTCGTTGAAAACACGAGACGTAGTAAAGAAGAAATAACGCCACACAGGCGAACACGGAAACGAGAGTGTCACTCGTCGACGTCGTCTTCTTCTTCTACTGCATACCAGAACCATACCCACTGCTGAAGCTGATGTCTGTGAAGCGTCAGCTTCACGCAAGCTCGAGCTCGCGAGGCCTACGTGGCAGAAGCTGAGTCCGCTGCGTTCTTGCTCCGGTTCATCAAGCCCTCAAGACAGCTGACTGAGCACTCAAGGTTTTTGCCTAAGGGTCGGGCGGATCTAAATAGTAGTGATTGGAAGGTGATTTGCTGTTTTATCGGCTGCTAGCACAACTGATGTCGACAACTTCTCCTGGTGATGGCCCAGGGCGGTCTCCGCCTTGGTCAGCCACTCTCTCACCTGATCAAATGCCGCTTGAAGCGTTTTTTCGCAGTGGTGTGAGCAGTATTCCTGTAGCGCTAGTGCCCCTGCACGGAGGATCCATTCGACTTACCAACCCGAAAGCGGTGCAGGCGGAACTACAGGCGGCCACGCGCCACTATCTTCACATTACTGATGTCCGGCAGTTTGGCAAAGGTGGAATTGTCTGCCGATCGCCGGACCAGGCTTGTGTGTATGATCTTCTAAAATGCTCGTCATTTGGAGCAATGCAAGTGAGTGCTTTCATCCCACCGCACCTTGCCTGCACCAAGGGAATTGTTCGCGGAGTAGACGCTACTTTAAGCCCAGCAGAGACACTTGAGAAGCTTTCCGCAGCTGGTGCGATAGCAATTTACCGGTGCAACAGAATGGTCGAAAACAAACGAGTGCCAACAGAGTCGGTGATTGCCACGTTTGCAGGTACATCATGCCCTTCGGAAATCAAAGTGTGGCCGCTGATTTTTAGAGTAGATCCGCTTGCCTCGCGTCCATTACAATGTCGCAACTGCTGGCGATATGGACACAGTTTGGGAGGTTGCAAATCTGGCATGCGATGCTGTATGTGTGGAGAGAGTCACTCCCCGAACGACTGCACTGCTCAGTCGCACAAGTGTTGCCTGTGTGGAGGTGCTCACAAAGCTGATGAACCCACCTGCCCAGCTAGAGCGCAGGAAATCCAAGTCTTAGAGATTATGGATAAAAGGCGGTGCTCGCGAAGGGAGGCTATTTCAGCTGTAAAGGAAAGAGAACATGGATATGCTAGCGTAACTGCACGACACCAGGCGATGACTGATGCAAATATTTCGCAAGTGATAGCAGAAGCTGTAGAAAAAGCTATGGCCAAAATGATGGAAAGAGTCGTAGAAAGTGTGACGGAATGCCTTAGTGGATTATTAGCATCTCAAATGGGACTAATGGCTCAAGCGGGGACTATTCAGTCAGCGGGGCTCAACCGAAACGCTCTTCCCTCGCAAGTTGATGGTTTAAATGAGACTCCATCTAATGAAGGCCCGATTTCAAGCTTTCCTACAAAAAGCGGTAGCTGTCTGGGCTCGCAGGCCTCCCCAGCAGATTCACAGGAAAACGCAAGCATGGATGTTGACTCGCGCGTACAGAAACGAAGGGCTTCTCCCCTAAATGCGACTGATACTATTCCGAGCTCGAAATCAAAGAAAATTTTCCCGCAGGTCAAGGCAACAGCTAATATTTTGGAAGAGGCAGTAGCCTCTGCGGTGCTTTCACCACCGGAAGGTAGATGAAAGTGCTGCAGTGGAACTGCCGATCAGTATTTGCTGCTTCTACAGATTTAAACGTTTTAGTTTCCCAGGTTTATCCGGATGTAATCCTACTACAAGAAACTTGGTTATCTCCTGACAAATTCTACAGTTTATGTAATTACCGATCATTTCGATTAGATCGTCCATCCAGAGGTGGTGGTTTGCTTACCTTTGTATCGAATAGATTTTGTCACAGAGCACAAATATCATTTCAGCTAATGTCTACATAAAGTGAAATTTTGGCGGTAGAATTAACTCTTCCAGGAGGTTTCAAATTTTCATTGGTTAATGCTTATTTTCCTTTGGGTGTGCTGGATACACGGACATTAGATTCAATTCTTCTAAGTTGTGGAAAAAAGATCGTACTAGCTGGAGATTTCAACTCTCATCATATATCATGGGGATTCAAAACTGACCAATGTGGAAAGCGTCTATGGGACTGGGCGGCATCTAATCAGTTCAGTTGTCATAACACGGGATCCTTAACGTTTCTGCGGGGTCAGTTTAGATCGGTATTGGATCTTACGTTTTCGGGTCCAGGTCTTTCGGTAGTATCTTGGGAGACATTTGAGGCTGGGACCAGCAGCGATCACATTCCAGTGGTATTCGAGATCAATTGCTCACAGTACTCTACGCAGGTTAACGTTCGTTCGTTTATTGATTATAAAAGATTTAAAATGCATTTGCAGAAATCTTTTATTCCTTTAGCTGAGAATCCGTGCAGCGTGCGTAATATTTGCGCTATTCTCGACTCCTCTCGAAAGAAATCGGAGTTCGAAATACAGGGAAAGAAAGACCCTACTTCTAGAAATTGGTGGAATGACGACTGCTCGAGGGATTATAAGCGACGGAAAGCAGCGTGGAAGCAGCTCATGCACAATCAGTCTCCTAGAAACTGAAAAAACTACAAGTTTATTGCAGGGACATTCAAACGAACAGTAGCGAGAGCAAAGGACGAATACAATGTTCGCCATTTTGAATTTCTGTCAAAATCTAAAAATAAGAGCGCGCTGTTCCGGTATTTAAGAACAATCAAATTAATTCCGCGTTCCTTAAATATAGAATCAATTGTGCTAACTACCCGAGAAATAGAAGACTCTCTAGATGTAATAGCCAGAGGTTTGGAGGTTAGATTTTCTTCCTGCATTCCTTCAACTTTTGTGCGACAAAACAGTCTCGAGTATGGTGAAGAGTTGTCATTGACTGAGTTATCCTCAGTGGTATCAGGTTTACCAGCGGCAGCCCCAGGTCCTGATGGCATCACTACAAAGATGCTGAAAATTTTCTTCGATGTCGCTCCTAATGTATTATTGGATACCATAAATTATTCGATTAGAAACACTTGGATTCCTTCAGTGTGGAAAGTAGCGAAGGTGATTCCCCTGCTTAAAGATAAAAATAAAGGGTATGCTCTTGACAACATTCGACCGATTTCGTTAACATCCAATTTTGTCAAATTAATTGAGAGATTATTACACGCACGGATAACCAAATTTGTGACCGCTAAAGGATTATTGAGTCCCTGTCAAATTGGATTTAGACCAGGGATGTCAATATGGTGTGCACACGTTGATCTGGAGAGTAGAATCCAGCTAGCACGGCGTCAGAAACAGTACGCAGCACTAGTTACTTTAGATATCTCTAAAGCGTACGATAGCGTAGAGTACCCGATTTTACTTGAAAGAATGAAAGAGATTGGCTTGCCTGACTATTTTATTGCGTGGACGACTGAATTCTTGCTGGACAGGGAGTTTTACTGCATACAGAGTGGTATTTCAACTGGTAAATTCAGACAAACACGCGGTGTTCCTCAAGGAGCAGTGTTGTCACCGCTATTGTTTAATATATTGCTCAGCTCCATTCCTTGTCATCGAAACGTAAACACGTATGTTTATGCTGATGATATAGCATTCTTTGCCTCGGCGGATGACATTCAGTCACTGTACGACCTTTTACAAGGATACTTGTCCGCCTTGGAATATTGGCTCGACAGTATTCGTTTGACCATTAATGTACAGAAGTGTGCAGTTCTGTCATTCTCTCCGCTAGACAACATAAATATATCCCTTTCATTTCATCAAGCAGACATTCCCCAAGTGCAAACAGTCAAGTACCTCGGAATTATTTATGATGGAAAACTTAACTGGCGTATGCATATTGAACATACGGCGACTAAAGCATCACGTGCGATGGGAATACTCAGAAGGATTAGCAATCATCGATGGGGCATGCGCAGAGACACATTGATAATGATCTACCGTATGTATATACGCCCTATACTGGAGTTTGGATGTGCCTTATTCTCCGGCGCACCAGCGTGGAAGTTAAATCCGCTAGTTTTGCTTGAACGCCAAGCACTTCGCTGGTGCCTTGGGTTACCAAAATTTGTAGCAAATGCAGTTCTATATAAGGAATCCCGAATCCCATCTTTGCACACTCGATTCAAAATATTAACAGTTCAAACATTCTTAAGGCTCTATGAATCCCCGATAAGACGAGACCAATATGTATTTATAAGCCAGCCAGAACTGTTTTTTAATGTCTCGTGGACTCGGTTCCACACCCCACAGGTGATTCTTACACAGCGGCTATTGGACCCATTAAAGATAAACCTTAATGATATAATGGTAATGAATAATAGATTGAGTTCATTGGCGATATCATATGATGATATATTCCCTAACAACGCGAAGTTACTTCCTTGGAATGTACTGAATGGACTTTTTCAAGATCACTTAAATCAGATTAGTACGACTGTTGTGATAGCAACTGATGCTTCGCAGTGTGAGGAAAAGGCCGGTGTTGGAATTTTTTCCACACACCTAGACTGGTCCTTTTCTGTAAGACTCCCTGATCATACACCAATATTTTTGGCTGAATTCTTAGCTGTCATTTTGGCCCTGCGTAAACTTCCCGTCTCCATAACTTCAGTGGCTATAGTAACCGATTCATTATCATTGTGTTCTGCTTTAACAACACCAGCTGAATCACATACTCTGAGATTATTGCGCGCACTGGGTCCACAGCATTTGCGAAACCTGCGGTTAGTTTGGGTTCCGGGGCATAAAGGAATAGTATTGAATGAAGTTGCGGACACTTTGGCAAAGGCTTCCCTTGCAGGCCCAGTCCTTGATCTACTTCCAGTTACGGCGTTCGTCGCTGCGGCCAGATTTAGAAAGTACGCTTTATCATTGCTTACACCTAGTCTCGCTTCATCACCAGATTTTCAACACCTTCAGTACCCTTGGAGCAGAAAATGGTGCAAAACAAGGCAGATAGAAGTAGCAATGACAAGATTGCGCTGTAGGATCCCAACTCTTAATTTATACATGCACAGAGCTGGTCTGGCGATCTCTCCTACATGCTCCTTTTGCAATGAGGCAGAAACAATCGAACATTTCTTGCTGGAATGCCGACGTTTTTCCTCTCTCAGAAAACGAACAATTGAAATTGTAATGCGGCACCTTGATCTGCCAGTTACTTCAACTATACTGTTATCATTTGGGGCTTCTGTGCTGGGGCACTCGGACGGGAATATATGCAGTGCTATTGAGAAATTCATATGCGAATCAAATCGTCTTATTCGACACATCAACCGCTAATAATTTTTAAAATTTTCATAATGTCATAAACAATTTGGCCATTTGGGAGGTTATGCAACACGGTCTAATCAAAAACTAAAAATCATTAAAAAAGAAAAAGACGCTTCATTCTACTTGATACAGTAACGTCTTTTAGCTCTTAAAATTTTCAGACTTTATGATCCGCCCGACTCTTGGCCGATCCCCCTGAGTGGGTAGGTGCCATCATCCAAGGAGCATCATCATCATCATCATCATTTTCAAGAGCTAGAGTTTGGCTACTACAACGCTACAAACGGAGGATGGACAGACCTACGGCATAAGGAGCTTCGCCCCTAAAATGACACACACAAATTCCGCATGCTCAGCAGAAACTGTGTACACATCAGCACTGCATTCTGTAAATGTATCTTTGTGCTTTGCGGAACTCATATCATCCCCTGTTTTGCAAACTGTTGATGTCGCTGTGCACGGCGCCATGAATCTTCGATAGCTCCTTGGCAGTCGTGTCAACGACGTTAGTACCGCATCTACGCCCTCTGTGCGAGTGTGATATTGAGACTTCGTCAACTCATGGACCCTATTTACGCGTTCAGAGACTGTAGTAATCATAACGCTAAGGTAAGCTACTTCTAATGAATGCATAAACGTCGCGTCCACGGTAGTATTATTGAGTGCACACATGAATAGGTCAGAGGATCCTTGAACATTTCCCTACCGAAGACTAGCTGAGCTCATCCACACGATCGTCCACACTGCTCCAACCGAAGACGAGCTGGGCTCGTTGACCCTGAAACAAAGATTTCGGGTCGCCGCAGTTAAAGCACCATGATCCATTTTTCTGTGTTCTCTTTGGCTTCAGTAGATGACGTTGTAAAAAGTTTAAAACAGGCGCTCAAAGTCTGCGTTTTGGTCGAGAAAGGACTTGATTCTGGTAAGTGGAACAAGAAAATGGCGTATTCCTGTGTGAGCGAGCGGCGCGCGCGTGCCGGCAACAGCTCTGTTCAGAAAAAAAAGGGAATGAAAATGCCCTTCGTTTTCGTGAAATCAGGGAAAAATGTAGTTCTGCCAATGCGGCAGCACAGTTTCTCTAAATCATGAGACTCAGACGATGACCGCGTCTCGACGTAATGGCAGTGGACGCGGCTACATGTAAGCAACCAGACTCACTTGTCGATGTGATTTTTTTTCAGAGACATTCTCGAGCGCATGGAGTGGAGGTTAGTGCGCTTTCCGTGGTGCAGTAGAGTGAAGCCAAACTTTTGCATATTAAAAAAAGGTATGTGTATCTTGAGAATAAAGCGGCTTTCAATAATTATTTCGTTGTTTCAAGACGCGTAGATTGAAATAGGCAATTTTAAAAAAAATGTCACGATATCCTGTGCGAGCACGTGACGAGAAGCTCATACTGTAGTGTGACGTCAGGGTACAGTAGGAAGGAAACCACCTTTAAAGAGCATACTGCAATTGCTTTTTCAGGTCGCAACATAACAGTACATTTTCAGGCTCATGAGGGCTTCGTCTTTCATTTGAGGCAAAATAGAACGACAGCTGAAAATTTGCCTATCAATAACACTCTAAGGGGCGCCGCGGTAAATATTTTGTTTTTGGACTTGTAAATGCTAGAATGAAGTGTTCTGAAATTATTCTCAGGACCTAGGACAATCGAGTTTACGCGCGCGACTTTTCTGGAACGTCAAGGCAATCCTAGAAGTTGAATTCCGCAACTCCAGAGCTATTTGCAAGTGAACATACGCCCATCTTTATTTACTTTATATATCTGGCTCAGTCAATAAATAATGAATTGAAATACCTCACTAGTAGAGCACGTTCAACTATTTGTCCACGTAGCAGAAAAAAAGTTTATTGTATGCCACTCACCCATGATCACTCTACGTAGTCATCATCATTGATAAGCTGCAGGTCAGGGAACGATAGAGGCAGCCTTGAAACCAAAGCCAATTCCCTATTTATGCACAAAGGCGCCTTCTTTCAACCTAGCAGGCGTCTACATTAAATGCATGTAAATTCTTTCCGTACAATGTACCATTGAAACACGGCATTTATTTTCGGAAGCCGATTCCTACACTTGTCTTATAATAAATATCTTGAACACAGTTTCACAAACCATCGTGCGGCAGAAAAAAATAACTCACGGGTCCCTTATGCATACGCCAAAGAAGACTCCAAGGCAGAAGCCGGCTTCTTGTTGTTTTAACAACAAAGCTGTTTAGCAAACCATTCCTTGTGAGTCCATCGCCAAAATCTATCATAACCTTAACGGGTATGTGCCACAGAAATTTGGTAAATCCCACTAGTCACCACTCGTCCACTAAAAATGATGAATGCAACAGAAGCGACGGCGTGCTCAATTTTAAACGCTAGTGTAGAACTCACGCCTAACCATATGCCGCAACGGGTTGTATGAACCTAACTGGTGCTCCTGAGCAACAAGCCGCGATTCGAGAACTTGCCGCTCCGCCAGAGCGAAATCGACGGCGCGGAGCTGATCAGGAAAAAATGTTCAGGGAATTTGAACAGAAGAGACTGCGTTAGCAACATTCAGAACACGGGAATCGTATACGCGAGAGGCATGCTGCATACATGCGTGCTCGACGGCAAGAGCGACCCTACCGTTAAGCAGAGCCAACCCGTACTTCTACCGGTGGCGCCGGAGCAAGGTTTTAGTATGAGTTGGTTTCGTTGGAAGTCGGTCATTCTTCTCAAGTCTGCGGTCGTCTTTCGTTCAACACGAACTTGTCCACTCGGAGAAGCGCGGCCATGACTTGCGTGTGCTGCCGGTGCTCTTCCCCGACGATACGACCAAGCAGCTGGAAGATGTGCGACTCTCCAGAACGTGCCGCGAGGCCTTCGTTCGTAGTGCTACAGTTCTTAGATAAAACCAAGTTCAACCTTGTTACAGCAATACATAAGCATCACACCAAGCAGATTCGTTGTGTATGAGCTTTGCGCGGCCTAGTGCAAGGTTGCGATCAACATTTTTTTTCTTCTGAGTTGATGTATTGATCCTACCCAGCCACCCTCCGAAAGCTTTGTGCACCTCACCTGGTCTCGCACTGACTCCGCGGTATGCCCAGTTTGACCAATCCACAATGTCACGTTAATATGTCATGTTGTGACGCCATAGGGACGCCATGATGACGACACAAACTTTGGCTCTCTGCGATGTCATGTGATGATGTTTTGCATCGCTCGTGTTGAAGCCGAAGTCGCGGGACTCCGCCGGCGTCGACGGCCACTTCTCGCGTTTGATAAGGCATACAAGACTTTCTCCTTAATAAAAGTCTTCAATGCGCTTCAAAGGCGAAAAATCCACTGCTATTTTCATTTGTCAAAAACTGAACTGCGTGATACGCACGAAAGACGCGTGTGAAAACAATAGCGAACATAAACACCTCTACCGCGATAACCAACTACCGCGAATCACTAGGCCTCTTTCTCCGAAGCAAATTTCCCAAAAGGAGTCTTCGACTTGTGCATTCCAGAAAAAAAAGAACAGTTCTCAGGACTGTGCTCTAGACTTTCTACGTTAGAGATGGTCTTACCACGATTGTCTCTCAAGAGGAGATTGACGGCGCCTACGTAGCCTACGTGACGTGTTTCTCTTCAAAGGCTCGTTTAAAGCGATAGGGTTAAAGAATTCTTTTGGCAGAAATTCCAGTGTCTTCATCGTAGTTGTGAGCGAAAAATGATCATCTTGTCCGTTACCAAAACAACTGAGAAAGATGCAATTTAAATGTATAATAAAAAATATTCCGTTCGAGTGAGAATTTAACGCAGGCCGTCTGCGTGCCAAGCAGGTGTTCAACCTTCTTGCTTGGAACTGCTTGAAAAAAAAAAACACTATAATATTGTGATGTGGTAGAAGGAGTGTCATTAACGCATGCAATATTACGTGGCAGAAGCGTAGAGTTGCGCCAGACCAAAAACATGGGAGTAGCACAATGAGTGGGTAATGTAAATGCTCATCCATTACAAAGCGCTCAGACAAATTTAATCATCATCAGCTCCAAAAGCATCAACAAAGTGAGCAGCTGCGTATGTTCGCTGTTGCCTTGGGGATGCGTAGTTAGCCCTTCGCTGATTCGCAAAAGGAGGAATTATGGCGTAGTGGACATTAACAACTCCACTAGCAGTAGACATTCTAGCACAGTTCGAAACGGCCAAAGTTACGCGCACAGTCGCTCGTTTCCTTACGGCACGGTTGACGCATGCACCGACAGCCGATGCGAGGCTAGCAGTTGAGAAGGCGATGCGCACGGGGCATGATTACGCTATTGCGTCCTACTCTTGCAGGTGACCATCATGCCTGGACCAAGATTTTTATTTTTATTCTCTGATCGAGATTGTTTTGCAAACGTGTTGTCTAGCAGGAGGAGCTGTCCAGCGTAATTGAAACAAACTATGTTACCTGATACCATGTGCGTAACAACTTTTCTCCGAACAATAATTCACCGAATATCATCCAGCATCCCTATCATAAAACTTGTTGTTGGGCCAGTTGGTGCGTGCTTCAATAAATGACAAGACGCCTGTTTGTTCTTGGTGGTTTGCGTCTTCTAATTCCTTGAATGATCGCTGTGAACCTGTTGTCTAAGGGTAAGGCTGGCGCTAGCAGGCAGTCGGAAATACACATGCTGCGCTCTTCTTCAAGGACAAACCATGGATTTCAGGAAGGAGCCATTTCACATGACGATGAAAACAACGGTGATTTTCATCACCCGCCGGTATGATCCCAACCACGTTCTCTGTGGCAGCGACTAGCGACGACGACGCAAAATGCTTTTGCGCTGTTCGCAGCGGTCCACCCGAATTTTAGTGGAGGCCTGTCAAAAGTGTTCCAAAGAATATCGCGCGAATTCATTTGGTGGTCGCGGGGAAACACGCTTTTATGTACTGCCCCTTAGTTTCCCAAATGCGGTGCGCACCATCATTTGCAACACGTGAACATTCGTATGTTTTGCAAAGGTGTTCATTCGACGGACCTCGGCGAAGATGCGCTATGGCGACATTAGGCAGAGCACGGACTCCCAGCACGAGTGGCGTTTTTTCACAAAGGAGCCGAAGAGGACGACCCGCTTGAAGGTGCGGAAAGGGAGACCCCTTACAGAGTTCAGACGCTTAGCTATAATTGCCCTGGGTACGAAAAGGCAGCCAACCGACGTCAGAGGAAGTGGCCCATACAAATCAATGGCAATGCGCCCAAACGGCCGCTCAAGGCAAGGTAGTGGTTGCAGACCCGTTGGTGACAGGCACGTTCAGCATTTCAGGCGCTGCCAATCGAGGCAAGAGCGAATGAACTTCTGTACGTAGCGTACATCCCTCGCCAGAAATATTGTTGTCGAATGCGGTGGCAAGTCATCGCGGAATGACTCGCATGTTTCGGAACGCAGACTGCGATGTATTACCAGAAGCCGCTGGCGGCCGTAGGCGTTATAGTTGCGTCGGTGAAATAGGTCGCCTCTCACTACAAAATGGTGCGCTTGACGGGACGCGCGAGTGGTTGGTTTTGCCGATTGATCAGTGAGGATGTCTTCCAGCGAGGCGAGTCATTTATCCTTTCGCTGTTCGGTAGTGTTCGCGTCAACGCCGATGGAAGAAACAGCAATGTGGTATACTGAGCAGTGGGTATTGTCGTCAGGCAACGGGGAGCGCGATAGTGCGTCAGCTCTGGCATGATGGCATCCGTTGCGGTACAGCACGCGGATATCGTAGTCGTGCAGGCGAAGCGCCCAGCGGGCCAGACGACCTAAGAGATCTTTCAATGACGACAACAAGCCTAGTGCATGATGGCCGGTGACGACAACAAATGGGCTACTACATGCATGCGTACCACTTGCATATGCCACGACATATTCACGGAACCTTGTTTTGCGCTGCACAGGGACAGCGCGGAAGCCAACGCCGCTGTAGTCCATGTGATTTCTGTAGGGCCCGTGGTGTAGTATCGGAGGAGACGTCAAGAAACGACGCAGCTTTGCGAACGCGATGTCGCAATCTGACGACCGGGAATTTAGCGGCCCTTTACTTCCAGGGAGCTTCGTTAACGATTATATGATGGCGGCGAAGTCGCGAACAAAGCGTCGAAGTAAGAACATAGTGATACAAAACTGCGCACTTGTTCGACGCAGGTAGCCTCGGGACAGTCAGCCACGACCCGAAGCTTGGTTGGATCGGGCAGGATTCCGTCCATGGATATGACGTACCCTAGTATTTTCTGCTGTCGTGATGCGCAAAGGCACTTCTTTAGATTCAGCTGTAGGCCGGCGTTGCTTAAGCGCGTGAGAACATGCCGGAGGCGTTGAAGAAGCGCGATGCCCTGAGCGAACACGACGACGTGATCGAGGTAGCACAAGTACGTCTGCCATTTCAAGTTGCGCAGAATGGTATTCATTATGCGTTCAAAGGTCGCGGGCGTATTACACAGTCCAATTGAGAAGACGTTTAATTTACAGAAGCCGCGGGGCGTGAGAAAAGGTTGTCTTCGCTCGAGCGTCATCAATCATGGGTAGCTGCCAGTACCCTGAGCAAACATTGAGGTGAAAAGAATTCGGCTCCCTGTAGGCTGTCAGTCGCGTCGTCTATACGCGGTAGTGGATAATAATAATAATCATAATATCTGGGGTTTAACGTCCCAAAACCACGATATGATTATGAGACGCCGTAGTGGAGGGCTCCGGAAATTTCGACCACCTGGGGTTCTTTAACGTGCACCTAAGTCTAAGTACACGGGTCTCAGACATTTTCGCCTCCATCGAAAACGCAGCCGCCGCGGCCGGGATTCGATCCCGCGACCTTCGGGTCAGCAGTAGAGCGCCATAACCACTAGACCACCGTGGCGGGGCTACGCGGAAGTGGATAAACGTCCTCACGAGTGATCTTGTTGAGCCGTCGGCTGCCCACACAGAACCGTACAAACCGTCCGTCTTCGCAACAAGGACCACAGGAGACGTGCAGGGGCTGTTTTAGGGTCGAATTCCATCGCGTCGAAGCATGTCGTCGACTTGCTAGCTACCTACCCGACGTACACCTGGAGGTACGCTATATGGACGTTGACGCAGTGGCGGTTGGCCGCCAGTGTCCATGCGATTCGTGACAGCGGATGTGCGGTTGAGATAAGTTTGCGTGATATCAAAATAAGAACAAAATTCTTCAAACAGGAATAGTAGCTGGGAACGCTGGATCGAGGTGAGGTTGTCAGGAAGTGAGGACATAAATACTTCAATAGGTGACAAATCACATGTCGAAACAGCTCTTAGCGTGCGGTAACTGAGGCAGGTTCGTAACAAACTTATTTCTTCGAGGGGTTCCACTTGGCCGTGTCATTCCCCTCGCACAAAGTTAACAACGTACGGGGGTGCATTGGTAACAAAAGTAGCGGCGCTGCGCTTAGTGACATGCACGGTTTCGAAAGGCACCAGGAAGGCTTTCTTAGTGTCAACGTGGTCAGATGGCGAGAGGAGTGCAACGTTGTCAGAGAGGCCGGCGCAGTGAACTGACAGTACCCTTAGCAAGTTTGGAAGCAGTTTAGTATTGTCTTTGACAAGTATCTTGCTCGGAGCTGATGAACAATCTGCCGGCAGCAAATCTGAGAACGGTGAGAGTTCTGTTTCGGCTGGTGCGCAATGAATCGTCGTGGTGGGAGAATAAATCCCATCCCAGGATGACGTCGCGTGGGCATGCAGAAACTATGATTGATTTAGACGTCGTACAGAGCGTCCTGAATGAATCTCTGGCATACAGCATTATGTATTTGTAAATCTGGATTACATGAGAAAATGGAGATTAACTCGCACTTTAAATTAATATTCCTAGCTCGCTGATTTTAAAATTTCACGGATTGACTTTGTAATTAAACAACTTTGAGCACGCTTAATTGCACATATTTAAAGTCTGAACCAGCTCTGGCGAGAAATGAATAAACTTGCTGTAGCAACTTTGTTTTGTAAAGAAAACGATGCCAGTGCTCGCCTATATACCTTAGGGATTACTGCAGTCTGGCCTTTCAAGTATTCTGTGAGGCTTCTCAGCATTGGGTTAGTCCGCCGCTATTCGGCTACGTTATCTGCGCTCACAGTTCCGAGGATGCGGCGTCATGCATGGTGAGTTCATGACGCCGGGTCAATAGAGGCGTGGGACAGGCAGTCGGCACCAGAGTGGTTTCATCTGTACTAATACACAAATTCCTGAAGCCTAAGACAACAGCGTGGGGAGCGGCCTGATTGGTCCGTTATCTATGGAAGCCAGCACAAGGCGTCGTGGCCGCTTAGGGCCTTGAAGGGCCTGCCATATGGGTAGGGACAAAGCTTTAATATTACCGAAATGACGGCAAGGCACTCCCTTTTCACATAGAATAGTTCGCTTTGGTCTTCGAGAGCAACCGGTTCGCGTAAGCAAGAACCTAAGCAAGAACGGCGCCGAGTCCTGCGTAGCTTACGTCGGTGTGTTTTTTTGTATCAGCGTCTTCATCGACGTGTTTGAGTATCGGTGGTGAATAGATGGTTCACTTCAGTTCTGTTCTTTTAATGCCGCTTTTCCTACTTAGACTCTACCTCCACTTTAGTAAGAAAAGTTAGTGACCCGGAAATGGGGACAACATCCTTGACAAACTCCCTGCAATAGGCGCACAGACCAAGAAATCGGCGTACCTGAAGCCAGCCATATTAAGCCATTCCGTCCTCTGTCAATGACTCGTTGGAACGTCGCTTGGGCCGAGCACAGGCTGAATGTCACAACCTGGAACTCACACCGTCTGTCAGGTTTATCTCTCTTTCGTCGACTTCAATCAGTCAGTCTCCGGTCTTGAGCTATCTCGAAGAAAAACATTTAGTTTTGCAGGATCGTTCCAAGACGTCGTGTGTCGGTGGGAGTGGTTGTACGTCATTTCCTGTGACATTGTTCTTGTGATTTTGCTCGCCCACATCTGCAGGACCTTCATGTGGGCGAAGTTCAAGAGCGCCCGTGTTCTTAAATGTAGGTCAATATTCAAGAACCCACGCGCACAAAATAATCCCGGTTAAGGGTGCCCGATTATTCCGAATATCGAATATTGGATTATAATTCGCACGCCACGAAACTTCGTAGCATCTATTGAAATGAGCACAAAAAATCACATACCCGTGCAAATAGACAAATTGGTGCCATTGGCCCCATTGCCCCCGCCACTCTCAGGGCGATTTTGCAAATGTGTCGGTATCATATTGTAATGGCTAGACCATGGCATTGTGTATCAGGCCAAGTACGTTAGGACTCTTTGCAATGCTTATAGACTGCTACTCCACCAAGCGGATGTCAGGAGGGGTTTTAGCAGACGATAAACTCGCAGCTCTGGCAGCCGTTCCCTTGTTCGTCTGTGCTAGTCCGGTTGTCAACGCGCTGGCAGGAAAGGAACACTACGACTTTGCATGTTTCCTACATCAGTGAACAAACCAGGCCCTCCGTGGCACGAGAAATCTGATTCCTTCCTGCGAGACGCGAAGTTTTCTTGAAAGTGCGTGGCAAGTCGCGCCTTCGGCTGCATGTTGCTTTCATTGTCAGCGCTGCGCCGCTACGTTTGTACATTTGTTCAAAGGTGGCAGCCCACTGCAAGCAATTTTTCGTTGTTTAAATTTTTGAGAGCAAGATGTTCTCCGCGCCAGCCGTTTCTCTAAATGTAAACATAGTGATGCGGAGTGGTTGACGTCTATCGGTGGGGGGAAATTCTTCAGATTGCGTTCGGGCAGTGATGTTGACAGAAAGCATCTTGACCATAGGCGTTCAGGGTTCCCCTTCAGGGTGGGGGGGGGGGGCGAAGGTTCGTCGCGACGCCCCCCTCCCTATTATATCAATGTATGGGGTAGACTTTACGCACCCCTCTTCTTAGGTGACTAGGGGCGGCGGCCGCCCCCTGCTCCTCCTCTGCGTACGCCTATGATCTGGACGACAAGGATTTTTCACTGGACGTAGAAGGCTGTGAAAGCACCGAGCGTGACAGCGACGATGAACGATCAGCTGCTAACTCACAAGGGGCGTGTACACTTCACGTCCCCTCGTGCGTTAATGTTTTTCGCGCTCGTCAGTCACCTTGATTGTACTTAATGTAAACATTCTTGAGCGACACCAAAATAAAAGAATAGTTTTTGTTGTGAACTGCATGTAGTGCAACGTATCCGCATGCCACCAACACGCTCGAGCTCGTCCAATGGAAGCGAAATGGTTAGAGCGATGAAACATGCAGTCATGGCCACGATCCGCGCCTCTCTGCTAACTTCACCTGTATTTCACCGCTACCTTGCGTGAGCATTGTTCTTGATATTAATGTTGCAATCGTTCTGATAGAACCTGTAAAATCCGAGAGAAGTTAATTCCGCATGGTTAGGGTCTGAGCATGGCTGTGACACAAGCGCTACTAAATAGGCGGTTGAGTGCCTGTGTTCCGTTGAAGAAGTAACTCCGCGTTCCTGACTTCGCTAGTAACGACGACGGTACAATATGGAAATCATCAACAAGCTAAGCATGCGGCCCCGTGCAGCAGCGATGGCGCAACTCGGTAGCGGCCTACTACTGTGGCAAATCCGTCAGGCAGCGTCGCTACGTACTACCTCGGAGTGCCGTTCAATTCATACAAGTTCATTCAGTTTTCAGTAGCACGTACAGAATTGCGCAAAGCATCGTTGATGCACGGTAATAGAGCCGAAATATAACCTTTCACACCGTGGCAAAAAGTTACGTGGCGAGAATTTAGCACTTTCTATTGTTCGGGAAAGTATTTTGGTCTCATATTCATTTCAGTGCAGCTCATGACCTCATCCGGTGAAAGCGGCACGGGCCGTACGTCACACGTGCTATCTGTTCCTATGCTGGCAAACGGAATGGCCCTGTTCCGGGCACCATCTTGAATCGCACAGCGCGCCACCTATAGTTCGTCGGCATTGCGATTAGAGTGTCGAAATTATACAAAGCAAAGCTACCGAAGCAAATGGTGAGCCATTGGAAAATTAAGAAGAAATGTCTCAAAATTACACCATCTCCCGCTAAAGGGGACCATGAGCGATGCGAAGCCGGAGCACTTGCACGATCGCGTTCCGTTGGCGTTCGTTGGGCATGCTACCGACCTCGCGTCGTGGAACGCGAAGAGGGACGCTACGCGCGTCGTATCTTCCATCTAGCCTGGCCGTTAATTCTCACAGGGCGAGCGGGAAACGCGGTCGACAGGCGGGCGAGAGGGGGGCTGCGTAGGAGAGGAGAGAGAAGGGAAGGGGACGCGCATGCGCTCGAGCTCATCGCGGCGTTGCGCAGGAGAGAATTTCGGCATGCCTAGCCCGCGTTTCAGAGGAAGAGTGGAAAGGGGGAGGGGAGAGGGGAAGTGGGGAGGGTTATGGAAGAGGGAAAGTGGAGAGGGGTATGGGAGAGGGGTAGAGGACATGGGGAATGGTGAGGGGAAGGGGAGAGGAGGTGTGTGGAGAGGATATGCGCATGCGCAGTAAGGGTGGTGACGCCGCACACCATCACCACCATCGGATTGAGCTCCGCCTTAAGATACTTCGCATCTAATAACAAAAACCGCCATTATTGCGGGCTATCCTAAGATGAAGCACGTGCAATGAACATCGGTCCGATCAGTTGTGATCGCTACTCCTTTTTGAGAAAGCATAGTCAGAGAATTAAATTACGAAGAGAATATTAAGACATCAGCACTAGTGTCTCTAGTAAGCGGCTGTTGTCGTCTGCAGGAATCCTGACATGCACAGTGGTATCGCTTCTACCCGAACATAACAAGCAGCTATCCATCCATCGCGACAGCATTAAAAAGTGCACATTTTGCCGCGTGCTTGTGACGGGGAAAAATTCAGAACGATCAAGGGAAAGATGGCACAGTAAAAGATGCATCACTCGAGGTGCAGCAAAAGCGGCAAGCGCAGACGTCGGTCCTCGGTAATCTGCACCGTCTGTGAAGTGCGTCAGCTTTTCTGCAAGCGTTATCGATTTTTTCAGCCTTATCGCGGGTGATCCCGTTAGCTCTAGAATAAACTATGAATAAACCATTTCCTTCTTCCTCTACCTTTCTGCGCTACGCTTTCCTCCCTCCTCTTCTCCTTTCCCTCCTCCTCACCCTCACTTTCCTTTCCCACCCACTTTCTATACTATTCGAAACTATATTTTCAAAACATTTGATTCGATTCGCAATTGGTTTTCATTATTGAAATTCAATTCCCACTTAAAATTTTGTTATCTATACACCCTTACCGGAGTGCGTACACGGCGTGCCTCATAATAATACCATTATTCTGGCGAGAAAATTTTCCAAATTTATTAATACAAGGTCAGCGTTATGAGCGTCGAGACAGTTATATGGTAGCTTGTGCATTGAAACTCCTTGAAATTATTCGAAACAATTATTCATCCATAATCCATAATGCCCGTGCATCGTCTTTCGGTTCAATTGTGTATGCAAACATTTTAAATGCGAAACATTTCATGGCGAACTTCAGCGACTTTGAGCGTATCTATCTATCTATCTATCTATCTATCTATCTATCTATCTATCTATCTATCTATCTATCTATCTATCTATCTATCTATCTATCTAGCCGCCTAGGACTTCGTGTTCTCCTGGCCGCTTCGTTAAAGGGATGTATACCAAAATTGGTAGGACACAACATGACCGTATTACGAACATAAATGCAGGTCATAACATGACAATCATGATATGCATGTCATAAACAGCATGATTTACATTCCACGGTCTTGGGGCTCTTGCGGCCGTCTCGTTAATTTGATATTGCCACGCCCACTTCTTGTTTTTATTTATTCGTCAGTTCATCGACGGTCGACGCTCTGTTCGACGCTATCAGTGTATTGCTGTAGTTTGACTTTGTTTCCCGGCCACAAGTTCGGCCAAATAAACAGTTTCATCTCGTACGTGCTGACTGCTCTATTCGTCGACGTCACGACCACGTGACATCTGGTGGAGGTGCTGCTTCATGATTCAGACGCCACCGCGGAGCGCTGACCCGAGCCCAAGCCGCGAAGAAGACGACTCTAAGGAAAACCCGGATCCTCGAACCAGCCGCCGGCAGAAGGGACTACAACCAGAGTACGGGCTCCTTCCCGAAAACGCCAGGCAGCCGAAGACCATCACATCGACCACCGAGACGATGACAGACCCCCTGCCACCTACAACGGTAGTGATGCAACAGCCAAGGGAGCCACCAACTTTCCGTGGATCGTCGTTTGAAGACCCGGAGAGCTGGCTGGAGACGTACGAGCGAGTCGCCGCCTTCAACCACTGGGACACTGAAGAGAAGCTGCGCCACGTCTACGTCTACTTAGAAGACGCCGCGAAGACTTGGTTCGAAAACCATGAATCGAGCCTTCAATCCTGGGACCTCTTTCGGACGATATTCCTCAATACCTTCGCGAGCATCGTCCGCAAGGAAAAGCCCGCTGCTTTGATGGAGACAAGAGCACAGCTACCGAATGAGACGGTCACTATCTACACGGAAGAGATGACGCGACTTTTCCGCCTGGCCGATGCTGCCATGCCTGAGGAAAAAAAGGTCCGCTTCCTTATGCGGGGAGTGAAACAAGACCTCTTTCCAGGATTGGTGCGGAACCCACCGAAAACTGTCTCCGAATTCCTAAAGGGGGCTACAACAATTGAAAAATCCCTCGAGATTCGGACGAAGCAGTACAACCGCTCAACCCTGTTGACAGGCTACACAGAAGCGCACTCGCTAGGCACCGACGACCTACGGGAAACCATCAGAGCGATAGTGCGGGAGGAGCTGCGCAAGCTGTTGCCTTCAGCGCAACCTCAAGTGGATTCGATCGCCGACATGGTCCGCGAGGAAATTCATCAGTGGCTGGGCACCTCCTACGCAGCGCAGCCGCAGCTGCAAGCAATGAACTATGCTGCTGCAGCCCGACGCAACACCCCTCCCCCTCCTCGCCCCGCGTCAAGGCGCCGCGCCGCCGCAGCAGTTCCGCCGCCACCACCAATGACGTCATACCGCCCGCCGACATGACAAGGATGCGCCCCCCGAAAGACGGACGCTTGGCGTGCCCCTGAGAACCGCCCGCTCTGCTACCACTGCGGGGAGGCCGGCCGCACGTACCGCCGCTGCCAATACCGACAAATGGGGCTACGCGGATTCGCCATCAACGCGCCGCGCCCGCAGCCAGGCGAACGGCCTCGCGACATTGACGATTACCTCACCGGAACACAGTGGCAAGACCGACGACCTTCCCGCTCGCCGTCGCCCGGCCGCTACATGTCACCGCACCGCCGGCAGTACACTGGCCAAACCGGGGCCGGTCGCCTAGCCCGTATCCGGGAAACTAAGGGCAGCAACCGATGGAGGTGTGGTTGCTGTACGACGAAATGCCGAAGATCCTCCGCGGCCGCCGACGACGACAACGCGACAAGACCTTCAGAACACGACGCAAACCGGACGGAGCCCTCACGACGTAATTTCGCTGCGCGAAGAAAACCTGACGACGCAACGTCGAAACAGCGGGAGCAATCGACGAAGCCGTGATCCGACGCCACGACCTAACCGCCACGCAAGACGACGGACTAGCGACCTCGATGTTCTTATCGACGGCCATAGCGTCACAGCTCTCGTCGACACCGGAGCCGACTTTTCCGTCGTCAGTGGGCCATTCGCCACCAAGCTGAAGAACGTAAAGACCGCTTGGAGTGGACCCGAAATCCGGACAGCTGGAGGCCACCTGCACGGCGAGAGTTACCATCACTAAC
The DNA here is from genome assembly GCF_013339695.2 of Rhipicephalus sanguineus. Classification (NCBI taxonomy): domain Eukaryota; kingdom Metazoa; phylum Arthropoda; class Arachnida; order Ixodida; family Ixodidae; genus Rhipicephalus; species Rhipicephalus sanguineus. The sequence goes on along the minus strand of NC_051177.1, from coordinate 154,598,568 downwards.
CGGACTTATCTTGCGAGCTTTGTAATCCTACAAAACTGCTCCAGGGATGTGATACTCGGAGCGGACTTCCTAAGTGACCACGGTGCCGTTATCGACCTGAGGTCTGAGTCGATAACACTAACCTCAGACAAAGCGCTCCCATCCCACGCGACGTCAGGGAACCATGCACTGAAGGTGATAGAAGAGCAGGTGACCGTTCCGCCGCGCTACAGCGTCATTATTTCCGGCGGCACCGAAAAACCTGTGAACCTTGAAGGCGTAATCGACGGCCGATCAGAAACTACTCCGGAACCGTCGAATTTGCGTCGCAAGAGGTATCGCCGAGCTGCATGACGGTAAAGCAAAGGTACTGCTGACAAAATTTAGCCACGAATATAGGCACATCAACATGGGTGCGACGGTTGCCTACATCGACGAATGTGTAGCCGCCAGCGATGCTTTCGCCCTGTTTGATGCTGCCGAACCTGCATCGACGAATAGAGGTACCGAACCGGATTTTGACGTCAACCCGAGCCTTCCGAAGGTCAAGATAGACCAGCTCAAAACCATGCTCCTGCAATACAAGGACTGTTTCTCGTCGTCATCGCGGGTCCGACAAACGCCCCTTGCTAAGCTCCGCATTATAACAAAAGAAAATTCTCGACCACTCCGACAGAGCCCCTACAGAGTTTCGACGCGAGAACGTGAGGCCATAAAGAAACAAGTCGCGAAATGCTTCGCGACGACATCATCCAGCCTTCAAAGAGTCCGTGGGCGTCACCCGTGGTGTTAGTGAAGAAGAAGGACGGGACACTGCGCTTCTGCGTTGATTATCGGCGCCTGAATAAAATCACGAAGAAGGACGTGTACCCCCTCCCACGAATAGACGACACCCTGGATCGACTTCACAACGCGACGTACGTTTCGTCGATCGACCTGAAGACCGGCTATTGGCAGATCGCAGTAGACGAAAGAGACCGAGAAATGACCGCTTTTATAACGCCTGACGGCCTCTTTGAGTTCAAGGTCATGCATTTCGGTCTTTGCTCGGCATCCGCGACGTTCCAGCGACTCATGGACACCGTACTGGCCGGATTGAAGTGGCAGACGTGCATTGTGTATTTGGACGACGTCGTCGTGTTTTCCTCGACCTTCGACGAGCATCTCCGGCGGCTTGAGGCAGTACTTCAAGCAATCAAGACCTCTGGACTGACCCTGAAGCCAGAAAAGTGCAGATTCACATACGACGAGCTTCTGTTTCTGAGTGATGTGATCAGTAACTCTGGAGTGCGCCCACACCCGCGGAAAACGGCTGCCATCGCCAACTTCACGCCACCCACAGACAAGGAGGCCGGGCGCCGATTTCTCGGCTTATGCGCCTATTACAGACGCTTCGTGAAAAACTTTTCACGGATCGCCGAACCACTGACGCTTCTCACGAAGGCTAACGTGGAATTCAGGTGGGAAACGGCGCAAGTGCAAGCATTTCAAGAACTAAAACGACGCCTGCAGACGCCACCCACACTTGCGCATTTCGACGCTTGCACCGATACGGAAATACACACCGACGCAAGCAGCGTAGGACTCGGTGCCGTCCTTGTGCAAAAGAGTGACGGGTTTGAAAGGGTTATCAGTTATGCTAGCCGGTCACTATCCAATGCAGAAGTCAACTATTCCACAATAGAAAAGGAATGCCTTGCCATCATCTGGGCTACGTCAAAGTTTCGCCCTTACCTCTATGGCAGGCCCTTCAATGTTGTCAGTGACCATCACGCCTTATGTTGGCTAGCTAACTTGAAGGACCCTTCAGGTCGTCTCGTACGATGGAGTCTGAGGCTTCAAGAATTTGACATTACCGTCGTGTACAAATCCGGACGAAAACACTCTGACGCCGACTTCCTGTCCCGAGCCCCCATCAACGCGCTGCCGCAAGAGGACGACGACGACTGCTTCCTCGGAACTATAAGTGCCGACGACTTCGCCGAAAGGCAACGAGCCGACGCGGAACTGGGGGGCCTTATGGAGTACCTCGAGTACAAGACCGCCGTTGTTCCGAAGGTATTCAAACGAGCACTGCCGTCGTTTTTCTTGCGGAACGGCGTTCTCATGAAGAAGAACTTTTCGGCCCTTCGAACCGACTACCTTCTTGTCGGTCCCTCATCACTGCGACCAGAGGTTCTCCAGGCCCTACACGACGACCCGACGGCTGGGCACCTCGGTGTTTCCCGCACGCTTGCCAGAATAAGGAAAAATACTACTGGCCACGCCTTGCTGCCGACGTCGCCCACTACGTTAAGACTTGCCGAGATTGCCAGCGACGGAAAACACCGCCGACGAGGCCCGCGGGACTTCTGCACCCAATCGAACCACCTCAACGGCCGTTCCATCAAATCGGGGTGGACCTACTGGGGCCGTTCCCGACGTCGACTTCGGGCAACAAGTGGATCGTCGTAGCAACTGACTACCTCACCCGCTACGCCGAGACAAAGACCTTGCCCAAAGGCAGTACCGCCGAGGTAACCAAGTTCTTCGTGGAGAACATCGTCTTGCGTCATGGCGCCCTAGAGGTCCTCATCACAGACAGAGGTACCGCCTTTTCTGCGGACCTAACTCAGGCGATCTTAAAATACAGCGAGACGAGCCACCGCCGCACCACCGCCTACCACCCGCAGATCAATGGCCTCACCGAGCGTCTAAATAAGACCATCGCCGACATGCTGGCCATGTACGCCGACGTTGAGCACAAGACGTGGGACGCCGTCCTTCCGTACGTGACCTTCGCTTACAACACGGCCGTCCAAGAAACGACGCAGATGACGCCGTACAAGTTGGTCTACGGAAGGAGCCGGGCGACGACGCTCGACGCCATGCTACCGAACGTCACCGACGAAGAAAACCTCGGCGCCGCCGCTTACTGACAACGTGCCGAAGAAGGTCGACAGCTCGCCCGCCTGCGCATCAAGACCCAGCAGCACACCGACAGCCGTCACTACAATCTTCGACGACGCTTCGCGGAATACCAGCCCGGTGACCATGTCTGGATCTGGACGCCGATACGCCGACGTGGGCTTAGCGAAAAGCTCATTCGGCGATACTTCGGACCATACAAGGTTCTTCGACGTCTCGGCGCTCTTCACTACGAGGTCATCCCGGACGGCATTACGAACTCCCAGCGACGCCGCGCACGACCTGAAGTCGTTCATGTCGTACGCCTTAAGCCATTTTTTTTCGAAAGTCTGCCCCTAGGCATAATATTTATTCAGAAATACATATATAAATTTGCTTCGTGTATGAAGTCCATTAACGAGCGGTGTTAGCGAACCTGGGGACTCTACTTTTACCTTTGGTATTGTAATTTATTTATGTATGCACTTGTTTTTGTTTTTTTTTATTCTTTCTCTCTTCTTTGATCTTTCACAAGCATCGGGACGATGCTTTTTCAGAGAGGGGCGATGCCACACCCACTTCTTGTTTTATTTTATGTTTTTGGGGTTTCACCAGCAAGGACGGTTATCAACGCTCGAGGCTGTCCGCGAAGCAGTGTTCGAGAAGCTTCTCGATTGTAGTAGATCGTTTTTTTAAGACTTCGCGCCGCACGCGAATGTTCCAGCTTTATCGAGAGATAACGCCGCCACCAGCGATATCGCTGGAAAGTTCGATAGCGCCTGTATAAAAGCCGACGCACTTGACCGCTCGTCAGTTGATCGACGGTCGACTGTAGCTTGACGGCCACAACTTCGGCCGAATGAACAGTTTCATCTCGGACGTGCTGACTGCTGTATTCGTGGACGTCATAACCACGTGACAATATATACCAAAATTGGTATGGCGTGACAAGAGTGTATGGCAAACTTAATGACAGGTCCTAAAGTGCAAATCATGACACGCGTGTTATGTACAGCATGATTTAGATTACGTGGTCCCGGGCCACTCGCGGCCGTTTAAATGAATGGATACATACGAAAACCGGTAAGACGAGACATTTCTGTGTGACGAACATCTGACACATGGTAACATGAAAATGAAGACATGCATGTCATGTACGACATGAATTGCATGCCACGCTCATGGTGCCCTCGCGGCCATTTGGCTCTCTTGGCATGCGCTAAAATTGGTATTGTGTGACGATACTGCGTAATCAAAGTAAATCAGTGGTAGCAACGGGAATATCATGATATGGAAGTCATGTACGACATGACTGACATGCCACGTTCGTGGTGCACTCGCGGTCATATTGCGCGCTTGATATACACGAAAATTGGTATTGCGCGACGGTACTGTGTGATGAACGTAGATCAGTGGTGATAACGGGAAAATCATGACATGCCAGTCTTGTACGACATGATTTACATGCCACGCTCATGGTGCCCTCGCGACCATTTGGGTCGCTTGATATACATCAAAAATTGGTACTGCGGGACCAGACTGTATGGTCAACGTAAATGAGAGGTGGTAACGTGAAAATCATGATATGCATACAATGTACGGCATGATTTACATGCCACGCTCATTGTCTGATTGCTGCCGTTTCGCTCGCGTGATATACACCAAAATAGGTATTGCACGACACGAGAGCATGACGATCGTAAATAAGAGGTGGTAGCATAAAAATCATGACATGCAAGTCATGTATGACATAATTTACATGCCACGCTCATGGCATCCTCGCGGCCGTTTAGCTCGCTTGATATACACCAAAATTAGTATTGCGCGACGTGACTGTGTGGCAAACATAAATGACAGGTGGTAACTTGAAAATCGTGATATGAGTATAATTTACGGCATGATTTACATGCCGCGCTCATTGTCCAATCGCTTCTCTTTCGCTCACTTGATATACACCAAAACTGGAACTACGCGACACGGCTATATGACGAACGTAAATGAGAGGTGGCAACATGAAAACCATGACGCGCATGTCATGTACGACATGATATACATGATTAAACTCGGCGCAACGTACACGATATACAAACGAAGAATACAGGAGGACAGTTTGTATATCGTGTCCGTTGCGCCAAGTTTAATCGTTTAATCATGAAACCATACCAACTCGCCCAACTATCAGTGTTACTGAACATGATATACATACCACGCTTATAGTGCGCTTCCGGCCGTTTTGTTAGCTAGATATACACCAAAATTGATATGGCATCACAAGTGCGCGTGATTAACATAAATGACAGGTCATGCATCGTATATTCCAGAATACGCGTTTCATTAGCATCGTATATACGGATTGGGCATGCATGCATGCATGGCGAACATAAGATATATAGTGAACTAGATGCCATGGCATGAATTACTTTATTTACCTCAAAAACTAACAAGGCCATGTAGCAGCTCTTTGCCGGCTGCTTCGCATTACATCGATTCCCACAGTGCGTAGTATCGGCCGTATTTTTATAACGATACTATCCCTCCTAATGACAAACTAGCATCTCCACCGCGACAAGTGCATAGCACCGTACGGATCACCTTTATGAAAGAGGCGTCGCAGATTCTCACTCTCAATTCTTGATTTTTTCTTCGCATGTTCCCTCAGGCATAAAGCTTTTGAAAATATTGCTACATGCATACTGCCAGCCCCTTGAGCCATGCACGTATGCGCCGGATTTTTCTCCGCTCAGGCTCTGAGCTGAACCGGTCAGCGCTGAAACGACTACTGTAAATATATCGTGTAAATAGTCTACGGACTACCGTCTACCGAGTCGTCATTCACGTAACATACAGAGTCATTCGTGCGGCTACCCTGGTAACCTATGAAATCGCCCATCTCGCCTCTTCGCCTTCATCATCCACACAGGCCAGCGAAATCGTACATGTCGCAAGCTTGAAGCTTTACAACTCTCCCAGTGACGTTGACATCTGATGCGCCGAGACGGCGCTTCTGCCACCGGAGATTATGCTACATGCTACTGCCAACCCCTTGAGCCATGCGCGTGTGCGCCGGACGAAGAGAAGGAAGATTTCTCTCCACTCGGGCTCTGAGCTGAACCGGTCAGCGCTGAAACACTACTGTAAATATATCGTGTAAATAGTCTACGTACTACCGTCTACCGAGTCGTCATTCACGTAACAATATTACGACTAATATTCTTAAACGTGTTTTCATGCCGTATATTGCTTAATTTTGGAATCGGCACAAAATTTCTTATTACTTAAGGCATTCCATTTAGTTTTAACGCCAACGGACATTTAATAACTTGAACGTTGTGTAAGAGCTTCCATACCTCCGTTTTTGCTGGTTGACATATCTGAAATACATATATATTAATGTTGGCAGTATTTAGAAGTGGCGTTCTGTACACATTTATCGTGCACTGCCACCCCCCCTCCCCCGTTTTGTCGTTTAGCCAAATAAGTAAATAAATGCATAAAGTAATCAGTTAACAAAGGTACTTCTGTGATGAGAGCAGACACCCTGTGCCTCGCATGAAGTCGTTGAAGCCCACGATGGTGGATCCTGTAGTACATATGAGAAATAACCGGATTCCTCAGTCATGTATGTTTATTTCTCTTCGTACTCTGTTAAACATTCATAAAGCAGAAGGCTTCGAGTTCTCGCCTTAAGTAATCGGCTGCCACTCTTCTCCACTTATATTATATTGGTGACAGTACTTCTAGCTCAGTTACTGATCTGTCATTCTAATGAACAAGTTTGACTTACATCGCCCTTTTTAAAACATATCCGCGGTTAAAATAAACACGTGTTCACTCAGGCGTTAAAAAGTTCTTGCGCCGTGTTCTAATCACGTTCATGAAAAGCCTTTATCAGTCAATACGGAGCAATATTTTACAGATATTTATTTAATGCTTCTCGTAGAAAATGGTACGTCAAGCGAAATGAAATAACATATTCCGAGCTATCTATCCGTGGTTGTCTTACGGCATGTACAGCGGACAGTAGAGCGAATGAGCGATTGACTCCCCCCTTTCCTTTTCTGGTAAGGAAGTGGCCTTGAAAACCAGTAGATTAACACGATCTCAACCGGAGAATAAAGATCATATCGCACTTAGACAACATAACTTGAATGCTCAAGTAGATTACCGGCCACTATATAGTTATGGTGGCAGCAGTCACAGTCAGTGTTACAGAATGGGCAGACAAACGGGACAGGCAGAAAGATGGACGTAGAATGCAAATTTCATTACTAACAAGTAATGCCTGTAACCAGTAAATACCACGTGTAATAAACGCAATATAGGTTAGCGTTCTAGGAATAAATACCATCATGCGTGAACTTGTTTAAAGCCTCAACTCTAACAAATGTGAAGGGTTACGCATCTCACGTACTACCGGACCTCTTGCTAAGTACACCTTAAATAACGCTACTCTAGATTCTGTTACTTCATATAAATACTTGGGGATTTACATATCATCTGACTTGAGCTGGAAACAACACATTAACTACGTTATTAACAATAGCAACAGTACGCGAAGTTACCTACGAAGCAACTTTAGTCGCGCCCGTCAAGTCGTGAAATCAACAGTGTATAAAACGTTAGTCCGTTCAAAACTCGACTATGCATGCTCTATTTCGGACCCTTTTCAACTCAACTTAAACTCATTCGCCTGAAATGGTAGGAAATAACGCAGCGCGCTTCATATTATCTAACTACCATCGCACTAGCAGTGCGACGTCAAAGAAATGCACCCTTTCCTTGCAGTCACTTAAATCACGTCGCATAGCATCTCGTCTCATACTTTTTAAATGCGAAGCATTTCTTAGCAAACTTCTGCAACTTTGAGCGTATCTATCTATCTATCTATCTATCTATCTATCTATCTATCTATCTATCTATCTATCTATCTATCTATCTATCTATCTATCTATCTATCTAGCCGCCTACGACTTTGTGCTCTCCAGGCCGTTTATTTAATCGGATGAATACCAAAAGTAGTGGGTCATAGCAGGGCCTTATTACGAACATAAAGATATAATGAAAATCATGACACGGATGTCATGAACAGCATGATTTACATTCCATGGTCTTTGGGCTCATGCGGCCGTTCCTTTATTTAATATATACCAAAATTGGTACGGCGTGACAAGAGTTCATGATGAACATAATAACATGTCCTAACATGCAAATCATGACGCGCATGTCATGTGCAGCATGATTTACATGACATGGTCTCGGGGCACTCGCGGCCGTTAAAATGAAGGAATATATACGAAAACTGGTATGACGAGACATTTCTGCATGACGAATATAACTGACACCTGGTAACATGAAAATCATGACATGCATGTCATGCACGACATGATTTATATACCATGCTCATGGTGCACTCGCGGTCGTTTCTGTAGATTGACGCATACCAAAATTTGTATATCACGATGTGACTGTATGAAGAACATGAATAACAGTTGGTAAGATAAAAACCATGGCATGCATGTCATGTATGTCATGACTTACACGCCACGTTCATGATGCATTCGCAGCCGCTTCGCTAGCTTGATGTACACCAAAATTGGTATTGCGCGAAGCAACTGTATGGCGAACGTAAATGAGACGTGGTAACATGAAAATAACGACATGCATGTCATGCACGACATGATTTACATGCCATGCTCATGACGCACTCGTGGCCGTTTCGCTTGCTTGATATACACCAAAATTGGTATTGCGCGACGCGACTGCATGACGAACGTAAATGAGAGGTGGTAACATGGAAATCATGACATGCAGGTCATGTACGACATGATTTACAAGCCACACACATGATACATTCTCGGCCGTTTTCCTAGCTGGATATATACCAAAATTGGTACTGCGCGACGCGACTGTATGACGAACATGAATAGCAGGTGGTAACACGAAAACCGTCACATGATGTCATGTGTGTCACAATTTACATGCCGCGCTCATGGTGCATTCGCGGCCGTTTCGCTAGCTTGATACACACCAATATTGGTATTCCGGGACGCCACTGTATGAAGAACGTAAATGAAAGGTGGTAACATGAAAATCATGACATGCATGACATGTACGACATGCTTTACATGCGATGCTCATGGCGCACACGTGGCGGTTTCGCTAGATTGATATTCACCAAAATTACTATTGCGTGATATGACTATATGAAGAACATGAATAACAGGTGGTAACATGAAAACCATGATATGCATGTCATGTGTGGCATGGTTTACATGCTATACTGATGGTGCTCTCGCGGCTATTTCGCTTGTTTGATATACACCAAATTTAGTACTGCGCCATGTGACTGTATGAAGAACATAAATGAGAGGTCTTAACATGCGAATCATGTTATGCATGTCATGTACGGTATGATTTACATGCCACTGTCATGGTGCGCTTTCGGCTGTTTTGTTAACTGGATATATACTAAAACTGGTATGATATGACACGAGTGCGTGATGGACATAAACGACAGGTCATGCATTGTAGATACCAGGATATGTTTCAGTGCCACGATGTATACTAGATTGTGCATGCATGCGTGCATGGCAAACATGCGATATATGGTGGACTAGATGCCATGGCATGAATGAAGGCGAGGTGTGCAGCTCTTTGCTGGTTGCTTCGCATTACATCGATTCCCACAGTGTGTGGGATCTGCCGGATATTTTCATAAGATTTTCCACCATCCACTTTTAAAAGCTTAGTTCCTTACGACCCCATGTCATCGCTCAGCTCGTATAGATCATCAGCATAAGGTACACGTCATTAGCTGCCGCACTGACACTTTCTATCATTCCTTTGTCCCACGTACGTCCGACGACTCGAACCACCTTCCCTCCGACATCGTTTCCATTTCAAATCATGACATGTTTCCTCCGTCGTACACAATTACTTATTTGATGACGCGTGAAGTTCACACTATATATATATATATATATATATATATATATATATATATATATATATATATATATATAGTTCGGCTTTATTTGTTCTGTATTTCCTATCGTACCTATATTTGCATTAAGTTGTTTTAGCCTAACATTGTATCTCCATATCTATTGTAATTGTTATTACCTTGATGTTATTTTGTTCGCTCCGTTTATAATTTATTTTATGTACCCCACTCCCCTCTGCGAAGCTTTGTGCGATAGAGGGTAAAATAAGTGTGCTGAAATGATATGAAATATAGTGAATAGTTTTCGCGAAGCTAAAAGGCATTGCTTCGATCGTTGCTTGCTTCATTGCGTTGTTTCTATTGTTTCCAAAGGAGTCACTTTCTATGAAGTGCTTTTAATATTTTGCTTCATAATTATCCCGACAACACTCAATTATCAGGATGGTGATCAGTATGCCCATGGCGTGGCGGTCTAAGTGCACGTCGCCCACGGCCTCTTCGCGCCCGAAATATCTACGCAACCATAGTGATCATAATTTGTACTTGGCGGCGCATCATCGCAGGGACTCATACGCTCGGGGCGTGTGCATACCACCTTACTTAAGAAACGTGGAGGACGCTTAAGCTTCACCTTCAAGAGTGGAGCACGATAGTGCATCGTCTCCTTATTTGCCTCCCCGTTTCGCTTCTCGGTGGGCGTCTCAAGCACGCCGAGAGGAAAGTTACGTCTGTGCGCGTAATTTTTCCTGTTTTAAGCTCTCCTAGAATGCCTACTGCAAGTGCAATTGCTCAATGCGCCATATTTTAATTTCATTTTGTGAAAAATCGAAATACCTCCTACGCGTCGGCAAGGCTATTCGCGCCTCTACGCGGCTGCACACATTGCTGATGCCATGGCTCATGATGATGATCAATTAGCGCCGGAGTCCTTTATAATTGATCGGCCCTAAGACTACCCACTCGTTGCGAAATTCACATGGTGTGACGCCTGTGACTGTTCTATGCTTCTACCACGCAATCTTACATGTTTTAACGCGACTTCTCGCACTGTACAGACCTGTATAAGGTTTATTTTTTTTGCCTCAGCAAATTGTAATCACAGACTTTGGGCTAGAACACGTGACTTCCACGCAAAAGGCCTGTGTTCGACTCCGACTCGAACCCCTGATTTTAAATTACTTGCATCAATCGCGATATTTTTATGTCGGACAACGTTGATTTTTCGCTAAGACCCAACGCCGCGAACACCGACACCGGAATTTTTCTGACAATTTCTCTGTGGGATTCTGTTTTCCTTTCTGATAAAGGGCCGTTTAGCCCTTCTCGGTTTATTTCATGCAGTTTATAGGTGCATCACAATCTTTCCAAAACGTTTTGAGCGCCCATGCACTTGAAGAACACAACCTGGGCTTTTGGCGAAGTGACAGTTCTGACGAATGTTTCGTTTTCTCGTTTCTTATTGCAAGTCTGTGCATACAGTCAAGTGTAGCCGTGAAACGTACTTAGCAAAACCATATCACTTCAGTCGACTATTATGCTGCGGCACTGACAGGCGTTCACTTGAAGTTGTCTTACTTTATGCAAAGTGGTGTGAGCTTTCTTGTCTCCTGTGTGTGGTCATAACGATGCATTACATTCCGTCTACATGCCCATGCGGCTTCTTCATGCAGGATATCAGGATTTGCATACATTCCTCATCCCTGTGTACCGCTCTCCATGTAACTGATGAAGATTCAGTTTGCTCTCTAACACGCTATGCATTTACACTCATACGCCTTCCTTATGAACCACATCTTGCTCTCCGTACCTTCCTTAGAATTTAGAAAAATTACGATAAGCTTCCGCACCAATGCCATATGAATGATATGGTGATTATATACGGAATTATTTTTCTTTTGCTTAAGATGACTTAAGGAATATTTCAGTAGTGTTGTCTCAAGCCCTACAACCATTTTCATGACTATGATGCGCAGAGATATCATCGTTGTCTCCAAAATACACTATCCTCTCGTGAAATGTTCGTAAATATAGATGCTACAAAAATCGGTATAAGTACTAGAACGAACACGCTAAAAATGTATTTTGCTTATGTCGCACTTTGCTTTGCTATGTCTAAGCGATTTACTGTGGTCGGATTCCTAATTCATTGTTTTCAAACACTGTGCAACATTAAATAGTTTGCAATGCACCATCTAGAAAGTAATGTACGAAATCACAGGGCAGATGAAACATATTTCACAACATGAACGTTGCAATTCTCACGTGGAGAATGAAGTCCGTATACTATTCCGGCGGCCGTCCATGTCTAATGCTGTCTCGGCATTCAAGTCCGCCGTTATTCATTGTTCTACAGCGAAAGCTGTTATGAGATCACAAGGGCCGTTTTCGGCGCCGTAGTTGTCCGCCACCGCCGCCGCCACCGCCGGTGTCCGTAACCACTATCGCTCTAAATAAGAAAACAAAATAAGATAAAAATATCCGGGATGGAACGAGGTTCGAACACTGGGCCCTCTGCGTGGGAGCCCAGTGTTCTATCTCAAAGACATGCCGGTGCTTGAAAATGCTTTGCAAAAAGACCCTTAACAGGCTTGATGTCGGGAAGGAACGACATTAACATATGTAATGTAGTGTGGTAGAATAACAACCAGGAGTCGCACAACGCGAATTCTGAAACCGGGCGTCACACAACGCGAATTGCGCAACGAGAGGGTTGTTGAATGCGTCCAACTCATTACAAAGGGATCTGCCATTCTTTCTTCATCGTCACCAGCCACAGCATCAATAAAGTGCACATAATGTCTTACAGGTATTTAGCGGGTATCACGGTTCTCCGCGGAATGACGAAAAATTGCATAGTGGCTGCTTCTCTTCTGCACAAAAAGTATGATGATTTCTAGAGTAGTGGGTTCCTCGCAAGTTCACTCCTATTGGTTGCCAACGAAGCCCATAACGCTCCCATGATCAATTTTCTCGGGGTCTCAATAAAGGTAATTTGCTCTCTCTCTCTTTGTCACAATAACGTATGTTATAAAGCGTGGTGGAAGAGTTCAATAACGACGGAGCGTCACACAATGTGATTTACGTAACTTGTGGGTCTGTTAAAGCTTCCAACCCATTAGGAAGAGCCCAAACATTAGAACCCGCTAATCATCTGAAAGACATTATGACTACTTTCTTGAGGCGGCGGCTGACGGCAAGGAAGAATTATTGTTGAGACCTTTGTAAAGGTTTGGAAGGGTTAAACAAATGGCTAGTTACCCAATTCGAATTGTGATGCCCGGTCGTGATTTCACTCTCCGACCATGCTATATGATATATATTAACCTGAGAAACAGGAAGAGAACATTACTGAGGCCCTGAGGAAATGAATAATGTGGGCCTCATGGGCTTCCTTGGCAGATTACACAAGTGTGCTTGCGAGATAGCCACTACGCTATAAATTATCAAAACTTTTCAGAAGTAGGAATGCATGCAACCACTATACCATATTTCGTCATTATGCGGAGAACCATGGTACCTGCTACACACCTGTAAGCATTATGTGCTCTTTGTTGATTTTGTGCCTCATCAATAGGAATTATGCCTGAGCCCTTTGCAATGGCTTGGAAGCATTCAACGACCCAATCGTTGGCACCGGCGTTGCTCTGATGTAGAAGATGGGCTGCCACGCAGAGGGCCCAGGCTCTTACCCCGTTCCGTCCTGGATACTTTTTCTTAGTTCGTTTTTAGTTCGCTTTTTTACGAGCTGACCAGCTCGTAAAAAAATCACGTGCTACGTGACGCCAGCAGATAGAAAAAGAGTCTTCCACACTAACCGTCATTGCTGCGGTCGGCGCTGACTAACACTGCTAGGTTTAAATGCACATATGTACCCCATAAAGTGGACGGAAGGATGACCGCCACCGTAGCTCAGTGGTGGAGCAATGGACGCGTTATTGGAAGGTCGCAGATTCGGTCTTGGCCAGAGGTAAGTTATCTTTTCGGCCGCTTTACCTTCTTGAAATTTATATCCTAATTACTACAAATAACACCCCTTTACTCTCCCTGCCATTACTGTCTGTTAGTTCTCATTATTATTGTGTTTAACACTGAAAAACGAGCTCTTAAAAAGTCATCTTCTTTCCTTCATCCTGGATGTTCAGAATTCTACGTGACATTGCCTTTCCCCCACCGTAGGGTAGCCAACCGGACTGCTGTCTGGTTAACGTCCCTGCCTTCTCCCTTTTGTATTCCTTCCTTCCTTCCTGAGCTGCTAATCTGACTTTCTCGCTAATCGCACTTTTCAGTTCCGCATTGGCACTACCCTCTCATGTACTTGCACTCAGGAGAATGGAATACGAGGCGGATGTATTTTAAGCATAACCATCTTCATATATGTGCATTCCGTATATGTGAATGACATACAAATCGCCTGCCGCTCTTCCTACATAAACGCTTGCGAAAGGCAGATCCAGCAAATCACAAACAGGCTCTTTCAATGGGCAACTAATAATGGCTTCAAGTTTGCAAATGCGAAAATGGCTACTCTATCATTCTCGGGCAAACAAAGGACTCCAACCTGACGCTAACCTATAGATAAACAAATAGAATCTGCCCCTAATAAAAAAAACACAAGTTCCTAGATCTAGTGTTTGATAAATCAGCAAGCTTTATAACTCATATAAACGCAATCAACGCAAAAGGAAATAAAGCCCTCAACATTCTAAACATCCTACTTAGAGGGACTGGGGCTTGGACAGAACTCGCAAACTTCACACAAATCGATCATTGGTACGCAGAATCCTTGATTACGGCTGTGCCGCATATGGATCAGCGAGACCATCACACCTTCGAAGACTACATCTCATACATAACCATGCCCTACGACTTGCAACGGGAGCATATATAACACGTTCAGTTGAAATTCTATATGTAGAAACTAACGAGCGATCCCTAGACGACAGACAGTGTTTACTTTTGGGAACATATGCACTAAAAATTTGCTCATTGCCTTCACAGCCACGTTATAACAATGTTATGCAAGCCAAGGCAAAAACCCTCCATACTAATAAACCCTCCGCTGCAAAGCCGTTTTGCGTATCATTAGAAAAGGTATTTCGGAAGTTAAACAATGCACAAGAATATCGGTGTGTCTTGAAAAAACCCAACCAGTATTGCCATGTAAAAGTAAGAACGCCATCTGTGACTTTACGCTAACAAAATTCAAGAAGAGCGAGACGCCGAGGGAACACCTGATCCAACACTCGTACACTATGCATGAAACATACCAAGACTTCACACGAACTTTCATAATAACGGAGCCAAAGAGCACACGAACACGTCGGCTGTGGAGTTATTGGAGTGCAGTGGGTAAAGAGCATACACTTACCGAATCACGCTTCGATCTTTACTGCTGAAATTTTCGGGATATACACAGCGGTAAAAAAGCAATACAGGATGACAGCCAAAGCACAGTTATATATAGTGATCCTTTGAGCGCACATCAATCACGAGTACCCAAAAAAGCCGGCTCCCAATTGTATGAGACATACTGGGAATCGTCACAGAGGCAAGACCAACTGGGAATGTTTTAAATAAACAACGACAATAAAGTGACATATAAATTTAAATAACGAACTCCATGTTATGAAACGAATGCTTGGAGAATTGGAATTTTGTAGTCAACAGGAACGTTTTGTAGAAGCGGTTCTGTGCCGACTACGGATTGTGCGTAGACACTTGAACCACAGTTCTCTTCTACGTAATTTACAGCAACCGACTTGTCACAGCTGTGGAGAAATCTTGATAGTATACTGTCTTCAGATCTCTTGTACAAAACTATTGCAGGAACAGAAACAGTTTTTTCAGCACTTATACGATAAAAAAACGACATTTCATCCTGCCTGCCTTGTTTTAATAGGAGAGAACTATAAAATATAACAAAAAAATATAATCAGATTTTTAAAAGCTGTACAATTACTACATCAAACCGACCTTCTGGCAAAAGTTCTACAACCTTTTCCTATAGCTTTCTATTTACGTAGGAAAACAACACTTTGAGTTTGGAGCAACATAGCCAGAGTCGCTTTTGCGCCAGCCAACCCGACACAACAAAAACAACATATTTATTAGCCTGCTTTGTGTTCCTTGATGAGCCATCAAGAACACGTCGTGCGAAGCAATGTTCTAGTCTTCCTATCACTGCCCACTTTATCTGCGTCGGTTGTGACTGCTCCTGGTGGGAAGATAAAGTCAACAACACAGAATGTCTCTGAATGCGCGATCTCCACTGACAAGGTTAGGGTATTGAGATAACGATTTTATTTATTGCATGTGGTGTAACTTCTCCTTGGGATCGTCATACAGCTAATAGAGGAACTGCTTGAAGTAAAAAACCCCTAAGAATGGGGTATGCGAGGCATCTATGTTCAGCCGTCACCGCCAAACGTATTTGACTTAGCCGAGGCAATATAACTTACTGACTTGAAGTAACAAATGTCATTGTTCCAAGAGCCACGTATTATGACAGGCTAAAAACAGCACGATAACATAATCGCCACCTTCCCCCGTTCTCCAGGTTGTTCTTTGGCCAATTACACACCCTTTCTCACCGCCACTGTCTGAAAGTGAAAGGAAATAAAAATTGAGCTGCTGCTGCAAAGACACGCATACAACCTAATTCTATAACTTTTCGCTCTCTAAATAAAAACGCTGTCTAATACTCAAATGCACTGTCGCAACAAAATTTTCTCTGCTGAACGATTATATTTTATAACTAAATGTTTCACTGCTGAACAACGTAATAGTTTAGAGGATGTCTGGTGCATTTTATTAAGAGCCTTAGAGGGATACCAACGTGCGCAAAAAAGTGAATACGCTGGGACGTTTCTGTATAAACAAAAGCTTTGCGAAATCTTAGGCACTAACGTTTGCGCAAAATTCCTGAAAACAAATGTAGCTGTCAGCGTATGTGCGAGAGTTTTCCCTTGTCTTTCTGCTAGTGACAGCAGAGATAAAGGCATTTCCTCTAGGCGTCTAGTTCTCATATGCGGGTCCGCGAAACCCATCTCCGAAAAAAGGCACCCATGTGCGTGGGGCACGCTATAACCCGTGACAGTGACCCCTTCTCGCTCTCATGCTTCACCGCTTTAAAATTTTTGCACCGCGACGTTGAATTCGGGATCCGCAACCACCGCAAACTGATCGGCGCATGATAGAGCTCATTCGCAGCTACGAGATAATCAACGGGACAACCGTCGTGGCACAAATAATGCCGATTTTACTACGATTAGTGATATTGTTGCCGTTTGCTATAACACAGACATACCAGCATACTTTTTTAGACTTGCATTGCTGAAAAGAAACACATCTGGAAGGAGGCTGAATCTGGCTGCAGACCGCTGGATATATTGCAAGCTCTCAAACTTTAATTCACAATGTCACTTGAACTGACGGGTATGCATGAAAACGTGTTTCAACGCCGGCCGAAGCTGAGCATGCCACGCGACAGTGAGCTTAAAGTTACTTAACATAAATGTGTCATCTGCAAGTGGTTTGTATGGTGTACCCTGCGATGCGGTAAAGGCTTGTGCTGACAGAAATGTCCGCTTATATATCGGTATGATATGATTATAAGGTTGTGTTTCAGAAATGGTTAAGTGCTGTTTTCTTTTTTTAGGGAGAAGTTGCAAACGTAGTACCGATCAATTTAAGTGGCCAAAAACGTATTGTCTTGAGCTCCAAGCCAAGACAGCGCTGTGATAAGACATCAAGAAAACAATAGTTTTGTTCCGAATCTCGGCATGAATTTAGGTCTGCTTGTTCTAGCTGGGCACAGCTTTTAAAAATCAGTGACAATCTTTTTTGAATGATTTTACCTCTGTGAAAGACCGTCTGTACTCTCCTAGATTTCAAAGAAAGCTTTTAATGTTCATGTTTTGATGTTACATGAATCATCATTTTTTGGTATCTTTCGTTTACTACATAGTTGGATTTATTGTTATCTGCAGGGGCGCATGCAACGTGTTGCAGTTAATGGCTCATAATTTGTGTGACTGTCACTTGGGGTGTCCCCCAGGTATCTGCTTTCGGACCGTTGCTCCTCTGGAATATGTCAAAGATATTGCTCAGGATCTATCATGTAAAATACGTGTGCCTGCCAGTGACTGTGTGATTTACCACTGCATCACATCTTCCTGGAAATTGGATTGTATAGCAAGCTCGTGTGTTAGGTGGTAAATGTGCCTGAGCCACAATAAGTGTCAATATGTCTCATTCACACGTACACACAATGCATACCTGTTCGATTACACGTCAGATATCTTAGATCTTTCGCGAGTGAGAGAGTATAAACATTTCCATGTTTGTTCCTCGAATATAACTTGGACTAAGCACGTTCAATAACTTACTGTGAGGTCCTATAAAATGTAAAACCTTTCTACGTAACTTTCGTTTAGCATCTCCTAGAATTATAAAAGTCTAATTTTCGGACGTACCACCAGTAATAAAGCACGCACGTATTGACGAAAACCTGCCAACTAAAGATCTGTGTAATATTTTGAGCGAGTACAAGGAGAAACTATTATGACTTTACTACTACTGTTAGAGTACCTAAAAATGCGCATAGAAAGGTTTAAGCGCACCACATGCGAGACATCGGGGCGTGTCCTGTGCCGCTGAGAGTTCGTGATGCCGTTTGAGACAACCTCGTAGTCAAGTGTGCCGAGACGTCGAAGTACATTGTACGGTCCGAAGTATCGTCGCAGACGCTTCTCGCTAAGTCCTCGTCGGCGTATTGGCGTCCGGATCCAAACACGATCGCCAAGTAGGTATTCCATGTGACGTCGCCGAAGATTGTAAATACAGTTGTCGTTCTTTTGCTGGTTCTTGATGCGCAGACAAGGGCGTTTTCTGGCTTCTTCGGCGCGCTCACCATAGACGGTGACTTCGAGGTTCTCTTCGTCGGTCATATTGGGTAGCGTGGCGTCGAGCGTCGTTGCCAGACTCCTTCTGTATACCAACTTGTAAGGCGTCATATGCGTCGTTTCTTGCACGGCCATGGTGTCCGCGAAAGTTACGTACGGAAGGATCGCATCCCATGCCTTGTGTTCCACGTCGACGTGGATGGCCAGCATGTCGGCGATGGTCGTATGTAGACGCTTGGTGATGCCAATTGCATGTTGGTGGTAGGCAGTGGTCGCGCGGTGGATTGTCTGACTGTATTCCAAGATCGGCTGAGTTAGGTCCGCAGTAAAGACAGTTATTCTGTCGGTGATGACCACCTCTGTGGCGCCAAGACGAAGGACGATGTTCTCAACGAAGAACTTGGACACCTCGGCGCCGCTGCCTTTGGGCAGGGCTCTCGTTTCGGCGTAGCGGGTGAGGTAGTCGTCAGCTACGACGATCCATTGATTTCCACAAGTCGACGTTGGAAACAGCACCAGTACGTCCATCCTGATTTGCTGGAATCGTCACCCAGGTGACTATCGGCTGAAGAAAGCCTGCTATCTTGTTAGTGGTGTCTTGCATCGCTGACAGTCTCGGCATGTCCTTACGTAGCAAGCGACTTCGGCGGCAAGGCGCGGCCAGTAGTACTTATCCTTTATTCATGTGAGCGTGCGGGAAACGCCTTGGTGTCCTGCCGTCATATCTTCATGCAGGGCCTGGAGAACTTCTGGTCGCAATGCTGAAGGCACCACGAAAATGTTCTTTACTCCATGCGGCAAGAAGTTCTTCTTTTGGAGAGCGCCATTGCGCAAGAAAAAAAATTACGCCATCTCCCACTAAAGGGGACCATGAGGCGATGCGAAGCCGGAGCACTTGCACGATCGCGTTCCGTTGGCGTTCGTTGGGCATGCTACCGACCTCGTGTCGTGGAACGCGAAGAGGGACGCTACGCGCGTCGTGTCTTCCATCTAGCCTGGCCGTTAATTCTCACAGGGCGAGCGGGGAACGCGGTCGACAGGCGGGCGAGAGGGGGGGGGCAGCGTAGGAGAGGAGAGAGAAGGGGAGGGGACGCGCATGCGCTCGAGCGCATCGCGGCGTTGTGCAGGAGAGAATTTCGGCATGTCTAGCCCGCGTTTCAGAGGAAGAGTGGAAAGGGGGGTGGGAGAGGGAAAGTGGAAAGGGAAAGTGGAGAGGGGAAAGTGGAGAGGGTGAGTGGAGAGGGGAAAGGGGTAGAGGGGAAGGGGAATGGTGAGGGGAAGTGGAGAGGAGGTATGTGGAGAGGGTATGCGCATGCGCAGTGAGGGTGGTCACGCCACACACCACCACCACCACCACCGCCGGATTGAGCTCGACCTTAAGATACTTCGCATCTAAAACGGTGCGAATGTTTGCTTGGATACCTTCGGAGCCCCGGCGGTCCTGCTCTGGATGTTTGTGGAACACCTCGAGGGCAGGCCCCTTAATTCCGGATCGGCTCACTGTCGCTCAGCGAAGTCGTAGGAACTGATGCTTCCCAAAAAAGCCGCCTACGTCTGGACGCTCTCCTGGTAGTCTCCATAACTTGGTAGAACCCGAAATTGAAAGAGGAGCAAATTAGTGTATAACAAACGCGATTAACAGGTGATATCATGAACAACCGCATGCCTACCGTTACTTCATGAAACCCTTTGCCACAACCACGTGTGGTGCATTCGCCACTCTAGATTCACATTCTGTCAGCCCAGGAACGGTGATAAAATTTTATTGGCCGGTTTCCGCATGTTAAAGAAAAAAATGTATCGCTTGCTACAGTTGCCGACGTTAATGTCGCTGACGGCACCAGACAAACGCGTAGCAACAATCCTCAGGTGGCAACCAAGCAACCGTTAAGAACTGTTTTAAAATTGTAGGTAGAATGCGAAATCGTAAAGAACGTGCATGTAGTTCTGGTGAGTGTTGCGTAACACCAGGTACAGTTTGGTATTATTCTAACGTCACTTGTAGTTGCAGTTCTGGCTATCTGCTTTTATAACAGTGTAATACATATTACGTAGTTACGCCTATGACACAACAAGGAATAGTCAAGTGCTGCTCGTCCCTGCATCCATACGTCAACGAATACTACTTATGATGCATGCACCATAGGAAAATAGAGAGCAAATTGTTTCGATAAACCTGACGACTATGCGTTACGTTGTGCTGATGGTACGTTGCAGCATAAGCCATCCTTGAGTCACCAGTGTGGTCGACGTGCCTGGTAAGCCCACGATAAGCACACTAATGAATTTGCCCAAAGCTATTAGTACACCATGTAACGCTTGGCTCAAAGTGAAAAAGATGGCTTAGCTTGAAGGTTTGGCATGAACTCGATTCCCACAATGCGGGGGATTTGCGAAATGTATTTCTTGGCTGACACAAGGCCCATGCAAATAATAATCTCGCGGACAAAAGTGAACATAGGGCAAGTAATAGGCACCCGTCACTGACCAGAGGGCGCGATGGAGCTCTTATCGAACGCCTGAGTGTTGAGGGCACCAGCCGCCAGGGATACCAAGAAAATGAAACGCTCGCTGGACACATCGACGCGCTCAAGTGTCTCTCTTTTGGGCGCCTCTTTCAACGAACGCTTCCTACGTGCGTTCGTAATCACCTCAGGGATGTTGCCACCGCCTTCAATGCAGCACAAACGCGTTTAGAACGCGCTCTTTTCAGGCTGTGCCAAGGCAGCAGAAACGCTACAAACGCGTTTCAAACTCACTGCATTGAGGCGATGGCAAGTCACGTTCAAGTCAAGGAGCGTTTCTGAACATAGAGGATGCGGAGGATAGACACTCGATTTTGCTGCGTCCACTCGCTAGGCTGTGTTTTCTGGCGCTACCATCGTATCTCGGAAACTGCATTGCAGGGTGCCTATATCTCTTTGGCGGGTTTCATAAGTATTGTATACACCGGCATGAGCACAATACCATTAAAAGAGAATTCACACGCAGATTCTAAAGCGCCGCGTTCTGAATTTAACTAGGGGCTACTTCTGGCCAACTGATGAATAGTTGCGTCTGTACAGGAGGTCATCAAGAATGCTCAAATGCAAAACCTGACGATGCATCGAACGAGTTATCGGAAGAGCGCGTTCTTCAGACAGGCTATTAAGAAGCGAACGAATTCATGGATTGTTTCATTGTGTAGTGGAGACGGTGTCGACGTCACAGCGTGCATTTGATAGCAGAGGTAGACGTAGTCTCGGTGGGTAGTGGCGACAGCAAAAGTGCCTCAGCGTCAGCATGCTTGCGGCCAGAACGGTATGGACGCGGATATGATTGTCTTGAATCCGAAGAGCCTGCCGGTGTGTCGGGTTTGCAGACGGAAGAAATACACGCGTTGACAGCGGGTGAACAGATAATAGATGGTTGTTTGTTCAGAAGCATGAACAAGTTCGACGCGCGGCGCTTGGTAGTCTGGGTGTTGCGATCGTTGCCTCTTTACAAAGGTCGCGTGTTGGAATTGTTTTCCTGGCGCCAGGTGCCGTACAACGACCCCGACAGCCAGTCAACCGGTTCTAGGAATAGCAGGTAAAATTTCGCGATAATGTCCTCAGAGAACGCATGTCTGTCGAGGTGATTGGCGCGGGTACTTGATTCACAGCAGAGAGAAAGAAGCGACGGAATGTCGCTACGAAGTCTCCATTCCTCCGCCCATTCAGTGCCCTAGGCTTAATAATCACGAAGGAAGAGTTAATATTGTCATGCCCGCTTCTTGTTTTGTTTTTGATGCATTCGGGTTTGACCAGAAAGGACGGTTAGCAACGCTTGACGCTGACCGCACCGCAGCGTTCGAGAAGTTCGCGATTGTAGTAGATCACTTTGTTAAGATTGCGCGTAGGACGCGTATTGTCTAGATTATTCGAGAGCTTGGGTGACCACCAGTGATAAGACTCGAAAGTTCGATGCGTGCTGTTTAAAAGACGGCGCGTCCCAGCGATGAACAGGGCGACAGCCGACGCCTTGTTCGCCGCTATCAGTGTACAGCGTGTATTGCTGTAGTTTGAGTTTTCATTTCCCGGCCACAAGTTCGGCCAAATAAACAGTTTCATCTTGAACATGCCGACTGCTGTCTTCATCGAAGTCACGACCACGTGACAATGTACAAGATAGGCAGTTCATGCGGTCGCTGTGACCAAACTTCAAACTTGAAGATTGCCGTGAACGTCAGTCTTGAATGTTTTTTCAGGACGCAAAACCATGGTGAAGGGGCCTTCGTAGGAAGGAGTAAGTGGTGGCTTCATAGTGTCTCGTCGCAGAAATATGTGCGGGGCAGACCGTAGCCCAGATTTTTTTCAGGGGGCACGACTTCATACAACGATTTTCATTATTTATTTCTAGTTAAATACCTTCATACTTCAGGACTGGGGGGGAGCGGGGGGGTTGCGCCCTTAGCCCCTCCTTCTGGCTACGGGCCTGGCGCGTGGGTGTATCCGTTGTCAGAACATGAAGTGGGCATACGTCGGGCTCTAGCTGATTAGCTTTTTGAGTCAGTAGTATAGACTCTCTAAGTGCTGTTAGGCCACTGGCGGAATGCCCTGCTGGGCACTGAAAAACTATTGCCTAATAAAGCGAATAATGGCCCATAGAACATCTCTGCTGCACTAACGCCGAGATCATTCTTGCTTTTCGTTCGCAGCCCCCGTAGTTCAGGGGCAACTTTCGCGCCAAATGTTGTCTGCCATGCGTGGCGGTCAGCGACGCCAACGGTTGCCATTGTAGACGCCAGACCATGCCGTTTTTGAGGGTGGTAAGCTGCTGTGCTACGAAGGTGCGCACGGAGCAGCCTTTCCAGGCCAGAAAATAATTGAGCTTTGGAACGGCCGGCTTCCCTGAGCAGTTTAGCGCAGGGGACGTTCGTAACGCGACAGTCGCGTAGCAACAAAAGTTTCGCCGCTGTTTCGGTCGTGGTGCCTTGTAGTTAGGTTGCCCCCGACCAGGGCTGGGCAGATATATTTAGGTTAGGCGATGCCGCATGTGTGCTGTAAGGTCATTCGTACTCATCGGAATTGTGTATACTGAAACCCAGAAGCGCCGATAATTTGTAGACGGACTCGGTCGCTACGCTATGCCTAACCTTTGGTGGCAATCATGGTAGTAGAATATGATGGTGGAAGTCATACTTGGTGGGGCTTATCTCTACGCAGGCCGAAGGTAAAAGTCTGTGCATTTTAGATTTGCATGCATTTTCACTATTACGTTAAAGTGCCGCAGAGGTAAGTGAGTGTGCAAGAATTGCCAGAGTTGCGTTTTAAGCGTGGCGGTATCAAGCGGAGGCTGTTTTTGGTCTCCCCGCTGGAAGGACTCATTTACTTCTCGGCAAATGCGCGGCGATGTAACACAGTTACTGTCGCTGTTCACACCGACACCTCTAAACTTGTAAACATCAAAATACAGCAGCACATTGAAAACAAATACAGCAGATTTTGAAAACAAATATATTATTATGTGGGCGTGCCTTGAGTACACAGTACAAATTATTTGCTTACCGCTCAAGAAAATAGCGAAATTAAGTTTGCATTATAATAATGGAAATCATTAGGAGCCATATTAAAGGTGTTAGGAAGGTGATTCGAGAAACGTTGTTTTACTGAATGCTCCGTTTTACTCATGAGCGTCCCAAAGAGCCGTTTAAGGCAATTTTCCATAGGCACTGAATTTTCTATTGTCTCAACAGCTAAGTTGACGATACTTGATGCTCAAGGTTATTAAGGGCGCCGTCTGTATTGTCTTTCTGTACTCATTCAAAGTGAATGTTTGACACACCAGATTGAGGTGGGAGGCATTGCTGTCCAGCCCTGCCCTCGGGGACCAGCTCAGGCTGGTCCGGAGGGCCGAAAGGATGGCGAGGGCCAGCGGTGCCTTGGAATAGGGGCCCGACCACACAGTGTTGCCTTGTTTTCGAGGCAACGAAGTCTTCGCAAATAAAGTTTTGTTCTTGTTCTTGACACGCAACCACCTCTCTATTTTACTTATATTTGTTTTGTTGTTTTAGGCCTTCTTAAATATTTTTCGTATTCCTAATCACCCCGTAATGGGAGCTATAGGCGGCAATAGCGCGAATAACGGCGTTGTCCTGCGACGCTTTCTGCAACTATACAATAGGTCTGAGACATTTCTGTGTTGCACATGTTCTCTCGTTGAAGAAAAATTGCTAAAAGATTGCACGTTAGTGAGTATATCAACAAAGAATCCCTTACGCCAGCAGCTAAGTAGAACATTGAAATTCATTGCAGTTTTACGTCATCTGCGTATACACCAGGGGTATCAAACTCAGCTCATAGCCGGCGGGCCGCAGTGGCGAAATTTAGTTCCAAGAGCCGGGACAGTCAAGGTGGTGGGGTCGGAGAGAGTTTGAACAAAATGGCGTTGCCATTCGGAAGGAAGCCTTTCCCATATCTCATATATAGGTTATTTCTGAAGGGTATTTGGAATCAGCATTCGAGAAACATCGATACCGATGTATACAACGAGTGAAATCTGGACGCGGATTGAAATATAGAGTTTTTGTTCCAAGGTTATGTTTCAGCACATGGTGACCACATGTTCCTCACGAAATAAATGCTTGAAAATTGAGACCAGTCATGTCTGTGTAGCTCACGAACATACTTATTTAGAAAATAAAAACAAATAGCACGAAGATGATCTTGTGTGCCAGCCGGGCCGCTAGCGAACGGTCTCAAACCCTGTATACACCATGCGTTCCAACCCCTCCTCCCCCCCCCCCAAAAAAAAAGTCGCTGCCAGCGTTGCTGCTGCTGTACACCGGTCCGGATATAAGGTATTGTGCAAACTGTCTTTTAGGGACAAGGTAATAGTCCACACCAGTATTTGCGCCGTCATGCGAAGGCTTCTTATTGACGTTATTTTGATTATATGGCAACCCGCGCTAGCTGGTCGGCAAGCTGGGCAGCGACTCCCATCAATTGCAAAAATGATAAGCAAGAACCGCTGTCCGGGAAGAGTATAAGGAGTTGGCCTGTGAAGAAGCTAAAACAAGCCCCAATAAGTTGTTGTGGAAGGAAACTAATGTACTTTGAGCAAGAAGGGGAAAACCTTTAGGATACTAATAAATATTTCATTCAAGTGAAACAAAATAGGTCACAGTTAGGCAATATTCAAGCATACATTTTCGTGTATAAGCTTTTGCTGCTACATTATATGGCTCTATAATAACAAATTTGAGAAAGTATCGAAGTATCTTAAATACAATTGCTAAGTATCGTATCGGATACAATTATTGCGGCATTATCTTGTATCTGTATCTCAAATGCATTTTCCCTCAGTATCTTGTATCGTATCGCGATACAATTTCAAAGTATCTTTGCCCAGCCCTGGCCGCACTAAATCGAATGATTGCCTTCCACCAATGACACGCGCCATATGTCAATCTTCCGTGAATTCTGCCCAGTACATCATCAACGACGTGACATCGGGCGCATTTATACTAAAGGGTCGATGAGAGTCATGGCGCCTTGCAGCTCATTTTAATTTTACATGTACACTGTGAATTTTTTATTGTTTAATCACGCACAGGAGAAATCTCACACAGACACTACCTTGGAGGTCAAAAATCACACCATCTCCTGCTAAAGGGGACCGTGAGGGGATGCGAAGCAGCGTTTCGGCATGTAGAGCCTGCGTTTCAGAGGGGGAGGGGAGGGGAGAGAGGGAAAGGGAGGGAAATGGGAAGTAGAAAGGGAGAGGAGGTGTGTGGAGAGGGCTTGCGCATGAGCAGTAAGGGTGGTCACGCCGCACACCACCACCGGATTGAACTCCCCTATAAGATGGATGGATGGATGGATGGATGCTATGAACGTCCCCTTTAAAACGGGGCGGTGACATGTCTGCCACCAGGCTCGAAGAAAAAAAAAACTTCCTTGTTTTATGTTGGCCTAATACCTTATCTACATTGATTAAATCTACGTTATTATTATAGTACATTGATGTATGAGGAATTGCGCACAGTCTATTGGTGTTTGGCAGCTATAGCACCGTTTGACGTGGATGCACCCACGTTGAAGGCACATCTGCATTCCGACGGCTAACGACAAATATCATAATTTAATACTTATCGTTGCTGAAGTAGTTGGCCTGGACACAGCATATGCAGAATCCCGCTCAAAGATGGCATCAACAAGCCCATAACACTGGTACTCGATATGCACTCGTTTAGAGCGTCGTCATTTGAGGAGAGAAACTCCAAGCTGTGCGCTCCCAGGTAACCGGGTAACCTGCGCCAGTGGAAAGGGAGAGGAGGGAGAGGAAAAAAACGCCATCTAGCGTGCATTCACCGAACCGCCATATTTCACACATATCTATGGGACAGCGCCTTCTAGTATATTGTCACCCAACTGCAGTTTGCATGCATCTCTATGGGACAGCGCCACCTATTGAATGATACGGGAGACGCGACGGCAGGGGAACGGCGCACGGAGCGACGACCGACCAGGTGATCCTACAAGGAGCTTCGCCCCTAAAAAAGTTAGTGAAGAAGCCGGCGCCCGTGAGCGTACAGACACGTCGTTATACAAAACTCAGGTCCTCGAAGGTGCGCAGGTCACACGCTTATTTGCATGCGCAATTTCTAATAATTGATGCTTGTCGGCGTTCAGGAGTTTAGGATACAGCTCTCTGGTCTTTCATCGAGGTTACTGACGTGACTTCTCATTTCACGCTGCCACATTTATGTTTTCAATGAACATGAACCCATGACCGTCATTGTTGCACGTAGCAGCTGAAGTACTGCGCTGCTAGACACGTGGATGACCGTACAAATCCAGGCGTGGAGGGAGGACACAGGTAGGAGCATTGCGCAATGCGATAGAAATAAAAAAAAACTGACAGGGTCCATAAAGCAGTCAACTAGGAAGACTCGCCTGCGAGAGCCATCTTTCTTGTTCTTCGCCGTCGATGTGTTGAGCCCGGCCCGCCACCCTCTGAAAGCTTTCTGCA
Organism: Rhipicephalus sanguineus; assembly: GCF_013339695.2. Taxonomy (NCBI): domain Eukaryota; kingdom Metazoa; phylum Arthropoda; class Arachnida; order Ixodida; family Ixodidae; genus Rhipicephalus; species Rhipicephalus sanguineus. The sequence goes on along the minus strand of NC_051177.1, from coordinate 154,570,863 downwards.
CCTAACGTGGTTTTGCACTGCCTCCAGGATCGGAGGCTCCTTGTCTGGTTTTTCACTGCCTCCTTGATTGGTCCACCTTTGATCAAGGAAGGATATCACATGATGACGCCACCATGTGACGTCACGGTGGCGTCTTGACGACGATTTTTTGGATCACTCGTGTTGGCGCCGCCGAGCGGCGACGCCGATGCGGGACTAATCAATTTTCACGTTTCATGGGGCATCTAAGGCATTGGTCCTAATAAATTAACTAATTATTAATAGGTAAATAAAATTAGTACCTCAGGCACACGCACGGCAAGTTTCGTTCGCCCCCAATTTCCCGATAAGGCGAGGGCTCGTGAAATTTGTGTGTGCCGCACATACCTAGTTTTTCTGCTTCAGTGGCTTTCAATTGAAACGAACATGAACAGTAAAGGAGATAAGTTATAGGAGCCCGTCGACATGATGTCGCAGTAGTTTTCTCTGTACGTCATACGTAAGTGAAAGACACATGAATAGAATTGAAAACTATAGATGAAATGACGGCAGCGCCATTCTCGATAAGAACATTTCATGAACCCTTTGAACAATCGGCTTTGTTCTATTCATTCTACATCACATAGCTGTCTGTGGCCGCATCACAAAAATATTCAGTAGACACGTCACTGTCAAACATTCGGCTACTGTTCGTGCATACATGAATGCCGAGTTAACAGAACGTAGGCAGTGGAGGCACATAGCCCATGAGATGGAAGAATTTATTTCGTTTAGCTTTCAACGGCAAACCTGTTGAAGCTTGGAGAATCCCCGTTAGTCGCAAACAGAAATTATCATCGTCATGAAGCGGCACGCACTTTCTTCGTCCTCTTCGTACTCTTCGCGAGAGAACGAGTACAGAGATAAAGAGAGAAATAAAGGCATAGATAGAAAGTCAAAAAGAGAAATTATTGGTGAAAATTTGTGTTCGCAAGCTGCGATTAGAACCCGTGGACCCACAATCCGAAGGCGAGCGTCTTAACCACACGGCTATCCAGGCACTGTAGCAGAACATAGCGTAGCCTTATGTAGTATAGCATAGGAGTGTTGTGGGGAAGAGAGGCTAGGATGCGGAGGCAGAGTGTTGTCGGACGTGGGACGCAATAACTCTGATGGTCGACAGAACGCATAAAGAGAGAGAGAGAGAGAGAAATAGACAAAAAGAAAGGGCAAATTAAAAGGGGTTTAAAAAACAGAGAGAATGACAGCTAGAGAAAGAAAGAGAGAGAAAGATATATAATTAATGAGGGCGGGAGAGAAATGAAGCATGACATGGTCAAGTATGGTGTAGTATATGAAGGTGTAGGAAAGGCAAGTGAGGGCGAGCACAAGGTATGTGATGGTGATGAGGAGGGAATGCAGAATGGGAAATGGAAGCGAGGAGGAAGCGGCGGAAGTCAAAGGGGTAGCAGAACGCCATAAGCCCCGCTCATTCCTGAGTGTTCGCACCAGTAGTGCAAAGCTGTCCCACTTTTTCCTAGCTGTGTTCAATAGCGCTAACATAAGGTTCGCATGATGATAAGATATATAACAGCTTATTTAAATTTGGATGTAGAGCTATAGAATGCCCAGAGACCTAACAACGATGAGCGGCCGAGATTCGGCTGGCGCTTTCTTGGAATAAAGGTGTGTGCTCTGAACACCGAACGGTGATCGCTCCGAACAAAGAAGACCCAAAGAAAAAGGCACGCAGGCTTTTTCTTTCTTTATTGCCTTCTTAACAGCGCAGCTGTTTAGGATCGCCGTTAGTCGGTCCATCATTAGTCCGTTCTGAGCCAGGCTTTCGCAGATGTGTGCCACTGAAATGGAGTATTTGCGAAGCAACTCCTAGCTATCGAAGCCTAATGATAGCCAAACGATAACCAATCAAAAGCTCATTGATAATGGATCAGTGACGAATAAATTCTAGAAAATGTCCGGATGTGCTTAGCATGGTCCATATACAGGGCGAAAGCCTAGTTGTCACCCAATCAATTGACATTAATTGACTAATCAATAATCGCTCTCAATAACCAATGCATTATAGCAAATTTTCGGATTCGCTTATCCTGACCCAAGTAATGTATGTCCGATAGATTGTTATAACCAATCGAGAGCCAATGAATAACTGTAAATAAATCGTAAATTCTAGAAAGTCCTTGGTCGTGCTTACCCTAGCCATGTACATACAGTATAGTGTAGCAGGGGGGGGGGTGATTGTGAGGAGGAGGGAAATAATGAGGTCAGAGGGTAAAGCCTGGCGTAGTCTTGTATCGTATTGTATAGCAAGGGGTGAGATACGAAAGTATGAAAGGAAAGTTGTTTCGAACAAAAATTTATTATTTATTTATCAATTATTCATTGGCTCACGATTGCTTATAACAACGTATTGGTCGTGCCTTTCTCGGGTCAGGATAAGCGAATCCAAAAATTTCTATATTGCATTGGCTATTCTGACATTATTGATTAGCCAGTTGATTGGGTGACAACTAGGCTTTCGCCCTGTATATGGGCCCCGCTAAGCACATCCGGGCATTTTCTAGAACTTATCGGTCACTGATCGATTATCGATTAGCTTTTCATTGCTTATCGTTTGGCTATCATTAGACTTCAATAGCTAAGAGAGGCTTGGCAAATGCTCCATTTTAGTGGCACACACCCGCCTAAGCGAGGCTGAGGACGGACTAACGATGGGCCGATTAACGGCCAGTCTAAACAACTGCGCTGTTAGGAAGGCAATAAAGAAAGAAAAAAGCGTGCGTGCATTTTTCTTTCGGTCTTCGCTGTTCGGAGCGATCACCGATCAGTGTTCAGAGCACTCACCTTTATTGCAAGAAAGCGCCAGCCGAATCACGGCCGATCATCGGTATCAGATCTCTGGGCATTGTAGAGCTCGACATCCAAATTTAAATGGGGTGTCATGTGTTTTATCATCATGCGAACCTATTGAACACAGCTAGAAAAACGGTGGGGCAGCTGTGCACTACTGGTAGAAACACGGAGGCATGAACGGGACTTATGGCGTTCCGCTACTCTTTCTCTTCCCTCCGCCTCCTCCTCACTTCCATTTCCCATTCTCCGTTTCCTCATCGTCACCTTCACATAACTTCCGCTCACCCTCACTTCCATTTCCTACCCCTTCATATACTACACCATACGTGGCTATGCCATGCTTTCTTTCTCTCCCGCCCTCATTAATTATGTCTCTTTCTCTCTCTTTCTTTTTCTAGCTGTCATGCTCTCTGTTTTTTAAACCCATTTTATTTGCCCTTTCTTTTTTCTTTATCTCTCTCTCTCTCTTTATGCGTTCTCTCGACCATCAGAGTTATTCCGTCCCACGTCCGACAACACTCCGCCTCTGCATCCTCGCTTACCTTCCCCACAACATTGCTATGCTATACGAGACCAGCGCTGGATAGGTGGCGCGCCGAAAAAGGGCACCTGGCGGGGAGTCGCGACATAACTCAGCCGCTCGCGCCCAGACGACCGGCCGCACTGTACCGCGGTGAGCACACGTGAGTGCGCCGTTCCGGTGCTTGATTTTGGCTCGAACAGCTCGTGCAGCCATAGCGCCAGCAATACTGCACTATGGTTTAGAAAAAAAACAAAACAACTTTGTCTGAAGACTACTTTCTCGGTTAAGTACTGGAAAACAGAGAGAAGCCCTGCAAAGCAGACTACGTCTGTGCATACGGCGTCGAAGAGACAGTACCGTGCCGTGGTGGCGTGATGGTATTTGTGGCGTGCTGGTATTTTCTGGTTGCGTGCTGGTGTTTGTGTCAAGCTAGTGCAGGCTCACAAACCGCCATTGATAAGTACGTGCTGCGTCGATACCACGCTGTCCACTACTGCAGTAAAAAAAATCACAGCATATCCACGGAGTGAATGATGATGAGTGGGCAAAGCTGCGGAGGTTCATCGGTAAACCTTGAATCTTCCGTGAATTCTGCCCAGTACATCATCACCGACGTGAGATCGGGCGCGTTTATACTAAAGGTTCGATGAGTTATGACGACTTGCAGCTCACTTTAATTTTACATGTACGCTGTGAATTTTCATTGTTTAGAAAACCATTGGTTTAGAAAACATCTGGCGTCTTTCGTTAAGCAGCTGGCGTCTTTTCGTTTTGCTTTAGAAACATCTGGCGTTCTTTCGTTTTGCTTTTAGAAAACATCTGGCGTCTTTCGTTGGTTTATTTCATCAATCAACGGCGTTTTGAACAAAACTTTTATTGTTTAATCACGCACAGGAGAAATCTCACCAGGCACTACCTTGGAGGTAAACAATGGCTGCTAATGGGAATGAGAGACAGAAGAAGTCGGCTTTTAGTTAACGCGCACGCTGCGAATTTTTTATTGTTCAACAACCCACAGGAGAAACCTCCCACCGGCACCACCTTGGAGGTCAAGATCTGGTACTAGCGTTAAGACTGGTTACGCACTACTACGAGGGACGAACGGGTGCCGCCTTAAGGAGCTTCGCCCCTAAAAGAGGCAAGGAGTAGCTGCGTCAGTCTTTTTCTGCCGTAGTATGTATGCCCAGTCCGCGGTATGTAGCACGCGGACGTTCATGAAGCAAACCACTGTGCTAGAATAGCATGTATGGTGTCGCGCTGTTGTGATCGAGGGCGCGGGATAGATTCTCGGCCACGGTGGCCGTATATCAATGGGGTTGGAATACAAAGAACACCCGCAAACTAAGATTTATGTGCACATTAAAGAAAGCCAAGCGGTCAAAATTAATCCTTATTCCCACACTACGGCGTGCCTCATAATCATACCTTGTTTGGCACGTAAAACCGCGGTAATTGTCGTTGTTGATGAAACACCTTTATTCTAAGCAGACACAGGCAAGCGAAAAAAACTAAGGCAGTGTGTTAGGCGAATTAAACGGCGAATAAAAATTCAAGACATTTCACCATTTTCTAGCGAGGCATAATTCCGATGTCACTTCGCCGCGGCAGCCAATGCACAAAGAAGCTACCGCATTGGCTGACCCCAGAAAGCTAAGATTCGAGTAGTCCGCTACTTTGTTCGTGACAAGAACTCTGTTTGTTGCACAAGTGAAGTTCAACGGAGGCTTCCGTCGCGTACGTATTTCTCATTACAGTTCAGCGGCTTAGGCGAATGTGCCCCCGCACGCTTCTCGTAGACAGGCAGCTTTTCTTCTGCGTAAGTGTTTGCAAATAATGTAGACCACCTGCCTTTCGTATCATTCACTGCGCGCGGTAGCATCAGAAAGAGCTTGGTGGTGGTGGTGGTCCGATGAAAAAATTGCTACATATGCCGCATGCTGCATATGTTGTTTGTTTTATTTACGACAAAACACCGGTTAAATTCTGCTCGTTGACCCCACTGTCCACTGGTGGCCTTCACTATTGACTAAATCTAGCAGACACGTGCAATTCGTTTTAGAAACCAGCCCAACGCCACTAGACAAGAGAACAAGAGCAAAACATACTGTGTTCGCCTGACGGCCGGGATGCAACGCCGCATCCGTTCCTGTTCACATGTTTTAGAAAGAAAAGCATAGGAGGATACGTCCTCCCTCATTTCTACGTATTGTCGCACTTGAATGCGCAACAGTACCGCCAGCATCCTTTTGTTTTGTTTCGGCGATACGCGCCCGCATCGCCTCAACCAGTCACCACTCTCATCCGCCGGAGCGGGTGGAGTATGCGTGCTTTCACCGCCAGGGTGGCACTGCCCACGCCGCGGAAACTCCAGCGCTAGTTCCCTATACTGCACAAGGCTATGCTATGCTCTGCCACAGTGCCTGGATATCTGTGTTCTTCAGACGCTCGCCTTCGGATCGTGGGTCCGCGGGTTGCAATCCCAGCTTGCGAAAACAAATTTTAATCAACAATTTCTCTTTTTGACTTTCTTTCTGTCCCTTTATTTCTCTCTCTATATCCGTGCTCTTTCTCTCACCCGACAGAGTAATTACATCCTACTTCAAACAAATCGGCGCACGTGTTCTGGAAGCGAAGCAGAAGAGGACGAAGACAGCGCGTGCTGGTTCATGATGATGATAATTTCTTTCCGCGACTAACGGGGATTCACCAAGCTTCAACAGGTTCGCTGTTAAAAGCTAAACGGAATAAATCCTTCCATCTCACGGGCTATGCGCCTCCACTGCCTACGTTCTGTTATCTTGGCATTCATGTATGCACGAAGAGAAGCCGAACGTCTGACAGTGGCGTGTCTACTGAATGTTTTTGTGATGCGACCACTGACTGCTATGCGACGTACAAAGAATAGCACAAGGCCGATTCTTCAAAGGGTACGTGAAATATTCTTATCGAGAACGGCGCTGCCGTCATTTCATCGATAGTTTTTAATTGTATTCATGTGTCTTTCACTTACGTATGACGTGCAAAAAAATTACTGCAAAATAATGTCAACGCGCTCCTATTACTTATCGCCTTGACTGTTCATGTTCGTTTCAATTAGAAGCCACCGATGCAGAATATCTACGTATGTGCGGCCACTGAAAGAATTCATGAGCTATCGCCCTTCATAATGTATGGAATTGTACAGCGTGGAATACAGGACGAAACATTTGTACAAGCACGCACGGACACCCCTCGCCCTATCGGGAAATCGGGGGCAAACGAAACTTGCCGTGCGTGTGCCTGAGGCACAAATTTTATTTATGCAGTAATAAATTATTACTTGCCAATTAAATGATTAATCATTCAATTGTTTATTTCGATAATTTATTTATTTATTTATTTATTTATTTATTTATTTATTTATTTATTTATTTATTTATTTATTAGGGCCAAAGCCTGGTATGCCCCATCAAATGTGAAAATTGATCAGTCCCGTGTCGCCGGCGCCAACACGAGTGATCGCAACAGTCGTCGCCATGACGCCACCGTGATGTCGCATGGTGACGTCATCACGTGACATCCTTCATGATCAAAGGTGGACCGATCAAAGAGGCAGTGCAAAACCAGACAAGGAGCCTCCGATCCTGGAGGCAGTGAAAAACCACGCTAGGTGCAGAAAGCTTTCAGAGGGTGTCGGGGCGGGCTCCACACATCGACGGCGAAGAAAAAGAAAGATGGCTTTCTCCTTCGAGTCGTCCTAGGTGAATGCATTAGGGACGTTGTCAGTGTTTTTATTTCTATGGCATTGCGCAATGCTCCTACCTGTTTCCTTCCTACATGCCTGGATTTCTACCGTCATTCATGTTTCCAGCAGCGCAATACTTCAGCTGCTACGTGCAGCAATGACGGTCATGGGTTCATATCCATGAAAAAATTAAATGTGGCAGAGTGAAATGAGAAGTCACGTCGATAACCTCAATAAAAGACCAAATTGCTCTATCAGAAACTCCTGAACGCCGACAAGCATCAGTTATTAGAAATTGCGCATACGAATAAATGGCTGCAGCTGAGAGACGATGCACGCCCTACTGCTATGCTTCCTCGACGAGTGCCTCATGCTCTCAAGGAACCGCTACGGAAGGAACTTAGTGGTATGGAAGCTGCGGGAATTATCGCCAAGATCGCCGAGCCCACTGACTGGGTAAGCCCGCTTGTCATTGTTCATAAAAAAGATGGCCGATTGAGACTTTGCGGGAACCCGCGTCAGATAAACTGAAACCTGAAGCGTGAGCAGTACCATCTTCTGCACTGGGAAGATATTCAGTCGGAATTACCTGGTGCCAATTTCTTCGGCTAGAGGTTAATCGCGGTTTCCACCAGACACCTGTCGATGAAAGCTCCTCTAGAATTTGTACGTTCGGTACTCCATTCGGACGGTACCGGTCCCTACGCTTGCCCTTAGCTATTGAGTCTGTTCCCGAAGTGTTCCAGAACGATGAGTGAGATATTCGAGGGCTTGCATGGAACTCGAGTGTACATTGACGATGTCCTTGTTTGGGGAGGGACGAAAGAGAAGCATGACAAGCATCTTCGGGGGTGCTGCAAGCGGCAAGAAGGGCAGGACTAACTTTAGACAAGGACAAATGGGTATTTTCAACTCAACTGAAATTTTTGTGTGACCGCATAAGCAAAGCAGGCATAACACGGCCCTGAACTTACTAGCTGTATTGCAACACGCCACGTCCTTCCTACAAGCAAGAAGTACAAAGGTTTCTGGGGGCAGTAAACTATTTTGGGAAATTTCCGGACCTCTCGAAGAAAACAGAGGCATTAAGGTCCCTGATAAAGCGGGAAACGGCGTTTGTATGGGAGGCTCTACATGATGGCAAATGGAATTTATTGGAGATGCTCACATAATCGCCAATTCTAGCTGTGTTTGACCCTGAGAAACAATCGACAGTCTCGGCCGATGCGTCAAGTTTTGCTATAGCCGCGGCACTTTTCCAACAGCATCACGAAGACTGGCGCCCGGTGGCTTATGCGTCGCGAGTGTTGTCTAGCGCCGAGGCCAAGTATGCCCAGATTGAGAAGGAGAGGCTTGCTGCGACTTTTGCTTGTGAACGCTTTAAGGACTTCTTAGTGGGTAACAAATTCTTAGTCGAGACGGACCATTGGCCACTCCTTTGAATAGCTAACCAAAACTTGTGTGAAATGCCCTCAAGTCTGCAGCGATATTTTTGGAACTGATGCAATTGGGTGTCTTGTTCCAGTACGTGTCGGGGAGGCAGTTCGTCTTGGTCCACACCCTATCCAGGATAAAGGTGCGCGCAGCTCACAGCCCTGACCCCGACCAAGATGATGTTAGAGTCCACGCTGCCCACTTTATCTCCGTCCTTGTGAGTGACAACATGAAAGCCCGTCTTGCTGCGGCAACATACGAAGCTTCTGAGTTAAGGCACGTCCTGGAGTCAATACTACCGCAGATACCTGTCAATGGAGAACGTGCTGCATTTTCCTTTGAGCTGTCATGCATAGATGGAATTCTTCTGCGGGGCAGTAGAGTGGTGATACCCAGAAGTATCCGTCAAGAGATGCTGCAGCACTTGCATGATGGCCAGTTGGGAGTTAACAAGTGCAAGGCCCGCGCCGGATTGTTGAATGAATGCGGACATATCGGATTGGATAGCCGTTGCGAAAAGTGTCGTCAGTTTGCCTACTGCCAACCAGCAGAGCCGCTGACAATAAGGCAGGTCCCAGAGCAGCTATGGCAGCGCATTGGTATGGACCTTTGCGAGTACGGTGGCCGGGGCTATCGCTAGCTTACTGCGCTTACTCAAACTATCCTGAAGTAGCGTACTTATCTCACACAACCAGCAAGGCGGTAGTATCAAAACTTTCAACGATATTTCCGCATCGAAATTCCGCTCGACGTGTGTACAGATGGAGGGCCTCAATTTACCTGTCGAGAGTTCAGGGCGTTCAGAGATAAGTGTGATTTTCTCCACACTAAATGGCGCTCGAGATTTCTCAGGTCCAACGGCTTGGCTGAAAAAGGGGTCCAAGTGGTGAAACGGCTGTTGAAAAAGAGTGGGCGTGCAGAAGTAGATTTCTGGGTGGCACTCAATTACCGGACATCCCGGCTAGAGGATTGGCGGACACCCAGCGAGCTACTCATGGGAAGACGGCTTCGTGGATGGCTGCTGGACTTTGCAGTGCCTAGCACGAGTCCAGTACACGAGCCGCCTCAGAACCTAACACAGGGTCGACCCCTCCCGATGTTACATGAAGGAGACATTGTGAGGATGCGCCACGACGAGTGTTGGGGTCCCAAGGCTCAAGTGCAGTGCTCAGTGGCTCCAACCTCGTACGCTGTTTGCATGTAAGGGTGCAAAGAGTTTAGGAGAAATCGGCAGCATCTTCTAAAGACGGACGAGCCCTTCGAGCCAGATTCTGTCCTGGAAGAGGACTGCGCGCCAAATGAAGGGGATCCGGAGGTTACCGCATGCTCAACAATGGATGGATAGATACTATGAGCGTCCCCGTTATAACGGGGTGGTGACAAGTGTGCAATGAGGCTCGACAAAAAAACTTTTTCCTTTTTATTTTCGTTTTGATGTTGGCCAAGTGCCTCTGCTTCGAATAAATCTATCTTACTACAGGAAAAAAAATTTAATTCTCAGCCCAATTCTCTGCCCTTTACGGCAGAATGTCCTTTTTTCAATATATATTTTGTCATTGCTCTCCAATTTTCTACCACCAATACTCTATCTCTCACTTATTTCAATCGCGGGTGTTTTCAGCTTTCTATTGTTCTTCCTAAAACCCAAGGATTCATGTAAGCTCGTGTCCAAACGTACACCTGGGTGAATGTCTCCACATTCAATCAGAATATGCTGCATCGTTTTCGTATCTCCCCACAGTGTCCATTGTTCTTCTTCTTTATTGAATCTCGCTTTATAACTACGCGTTCTAAGGCAACCCGATCTCGCTTCGAACAGTAAAGCGCTTCTCTTGAGTTATCGTAAAACGCCTCCCTCCTTATTTCGTTTTTGCCTTTTCGGTAGTTACTCAGAGCCGCTTTTTTCTCTATACCCTTACAAAAATATGTTTAGATAGTCTATATAAAGTTTGTAGACATCTGTCTATAAAATGAATTGACGTTCTATAGCTGAGTTCTTTAGACTGGTCTATAGATAGTCTGTGGAATAGTGGCCGCACTCGTTTTTATAGACCAGTCTACAAGAAAGTCTAAGTCTATAGATTGGCTATAGAAGGTCTGTAGATTAATAAAAATTCATGCGTTTAAACCGATGTCTGCAGAATGTCTATAAACAA